>NC_050191.1:23855663-24010663 GCF_008315115.2 Sander lucioperca | reverse complement strand
AAAAGGGCAAACATTGCAAAAATTATACCAGTATTTAAATCTAGGGATAAAAATGGTATGAGCAATTATCGTCCTATATCAATCTTGCCTACAATCTCTAAGGTCTTAGAGAGAGTAGTCTACAATAGGTTAAATGGCTACCTTGATAAGCTAAATATTATTGCTTCATCCCAATATGGTTTTAGGAAAAGAAGTACTACATGCATGGCTGTACTAGATCTGATTGAAAAGATCAATGATGCCATTGATAAAGGCGACTGTGGAATTGGTATTTTTTTAGATTTATCCAACACTATTGATTTTGACATATTATTGAATAAATTACATCATTACGGAATCAGAGGACTAGCACTTAGCTGGTTCACAAGTTATTTATTTGGCAGACAGCAATATGTAAATATTAATGAACAAATTTCCATAAACAAATTTGGAGTCCCCGAGGGATCCATTTTGGGCCCTCTCCTCTTTATATTATATATTAATGACTTTGAAAATTCCACCATGGTTTTACACAAAGTTTTATTTGCTGACGACACTAATGTATTTATGTCACAAAAGAGTCCAGTTGGACTGCAAGAAATAATAAATAGAGTTAAGAAATGTAGAAATTTGGTTTCGGTGTAATAAACTCTCCCTTAACATTAAAAGATGACCTACATTGTGTTTCATTCCAACAAAAATCAAATGGAAAACAAGTATGTTTGTCTTAAAATAAATTAACAAATTGAAAGAGTAAACACCACTAAATTCCTCGGAGTCTATATCGATGAATATTTACATTTCAAATGCCATATTGATCATCTAACAAAAAAGTTATCTAAATATGTTGGACTATTTTTTAAGTTAAGACATTTTCTTCCACACTCGGCACTTCTCACCTTATATAAAAAAAACTTCGCTTGAGCCCCATTTAAAATTATTGTATTTTCATATGGTGTAACACTTTTCCCAGCCACTTGAAAAAACTACAGATTGTACAGAAAAAATAAATAAATAAATCATATGGGCATTAACGTGTTCTGAGCCCAATACCCCCACTCGTCCTCTATTTTGTCGCCTTGGTTTATTAAGGCTTACCGAATATAATGTCTTTCATAATGCCAGCATGATATTCCAGGTCATTCATAGGCAAGGCAAGGCAGCTTTATTTATAACACATTTCAGCAACAGGGCAATTCAAAGTGATTTACATAAAACATTAAAGAGCAGTTAAAAACGATAAAAAAATAAATAAATAAAACAGATAAAAGACGAGAATAAAATTTACAGTGCAGTATAAGAACAAGTTAACTGAGTCCAACTCTGGCCTCCCAGAGGACTTAAGTTTTCTGTTGCAACTCAGGCCACACCCACACGTACCAAAACAATCCCCGTCTTCCCTGGAACCGTGTCAAAAAAAAATAAATAAATGTGCATCCAAACGGATCCATTTGTAAAAGACTCAACACGCTACTTCATATTCCAGGCCTATAGGTGGCGCTGTTTCTGCTACAGAAATTCACCAAACACGGAGAAGAAGAGCATAGTTTTCAGTCACTCCCGATCATAACATGATAGACTATAACTTTCACCACTGCTCATTTTATAAAGGCCGCCGCAAGATAACATGTCTGTTTACATTGCATAATGTGCTGTTGGATTGCTTTTTATTTTGCAATTCTGTCTGCCATTGGACATGATTGCAGCACGCTAGCTAGCAGAGCTAACGTTAGCGCGCTAACGTTAGCGTGCTAACGTTAGTGCACGCGATCGGCCCAAACGATGCAAAACGTGCGTTTGCATCAAAAAGCGTCTCCGTGTGGATGGCCCCTCAGGTTCCAAACTGGGCCTTCCAAAGGACTTAACAAGTTAACCGAGTCCAACTCGGGCCTCCCAGAGGACTTATACTAACCAGTTCCAAACTAGGCCTTTCAAAAGGACTTATCCCAGACAGTAAAGACATTCCGGCCCATTCATAGGTTAAACTACCGATTGTGTGATCTGATTCCAATAAGTCGTCCCTTGCACACTTATGACACAAGGGAAAAACACCTAATCACTGGCAAAAAAACAACGGTTAAAATGTACGAGCCTGAGTGTAGTTTGTAGGGGACCACAGATTTGGAACGAGTTGGAAAACTTGAAAGTGTCGCATTCCGTCTCCATCTTCAAGAAAAGTCTCAATGAAAAATTGCTCATAACATACGATTGTTGATTAGTCTGTAAGTGCTATATTTGTGCTGAGATCGTCTGTCTGTTTGTAGTATTTGTCTATGTTGAGTCTATTGTGTCTGGATTTGTTGATTTTGTTAAGTGTCTGTATTCTGTTGTATTCTGTATTTGTCTATTTTGTGTCTATGGTAAATTGAGTTTTTGGTTTGTATATTATCTGTTGTATGTTTATTGTTATCCGGCCCCCTCTGAAAAGCTTTTAGCAGCTTATTTGGGGTTTCCCCATTTCACGCGGCCTACATTATGATCATTGTACCTTCTGAAATTGTGTTTAATGATACAATGATGATGTGTGAAATAAACGAAACATGCTATGTATTCAGATGATCTTTCACACTGCTCTCTCTTAATATGAATAAGCTGCATCCCATCGAAAACACACAAATGCTACAGTGAAGAGGACTTTGCATTTGACACATTTATAGCTTACTGGTTTTATGTTGCTGGGAAATGCTATGTATCAGAAAACCGTTTCTCATTCCACAAACAGCATTGATTTTCTCTTTTTTCTGCTTATTGAAACCTTTGTTTTAGGAAACCACAAACAGCAACCTGCGATACGTTAGATACAGTATGGTATCTCGGGTGATCAGAAGGACAGGTTTGATTTGGTTTGGTCTCTTCATGTCGCACAAACAAATACATCAATACACAAGCAGACACAAAAATCAATCAATAGTGTCTCTAAAGTCTTAGTTTCCCCCCTTAAAATATTGACAGTGATAAATGTACCAGTTATTTTGCTGACTTCAAAGATCCTCATCAGTGTATTGTGAAGCCCTATTCTCTCTATTAATGGGCTGGTTCGGTAATAATAGCTATCCAGGAGAGAATGGTACAAGATCAAGTTTTGCATTCTGGAGCAGAGGTCGACAGTTTAATTGGAAGTGCAAATTGCGTTCACATGTATCCCCATAGTGGATTGAGCCATGGGTAAAGTGAATGTGCACACTGCGAGCGTGTGTGCATTTAAAAAGGAGAAAGGAGGATGGAAGGAGGGAAGAATCAAAGAGTATAGGGGAGGCCAATATCGCTCTCATTCAGTTGCAATGTATTTTTAGAGCCACACGTGTAGCAGAGCTACAATTATTTAAAAAGGTCCCATGGCATGAAAATTTCACTATGAGGTTTTTTAACATTAATATGCATTCCTCCAGCCTGCCTGTGGTCCCCCAGTGGCTAGAAATGGCGATAAATGTAAACCAAGCCCTGGGTATCCTGCTCTGCCTTTGAGAAAATGAAAGCTCAGAGGGGGACGATCTGGAATCTTGTTCCTTATGATAAATTTTTTAAATACCAGTTCCAATCATTTACATCCAAATCAATTTGGCTTCCGTATTAATCATTCAACAGAAACCGCCAATTGCTATTTCGTTGAAAAAGTCAAGTCACTGGCACTGTTGGTGCCTTTTCTAGACATTTTTCTAGATTTAAAAAAAGCATTTGATACCATTAATAATGAAGTTCTTCTAAATTACAAACGTTTAACTTCTCCGCAGGCACCATTAAATGGGTAGAATCTTACTTAACACATCGGACTCAGTTTGTTAGAGTTAGGAATCATCAATCAGATGCTATTTCCATGTCTGCAGGTGTCCCGCAGGGCTCGATCTTGGGTCCACTTTTATTTTCTTTGTATGTAAATGACCTGCCAAATGTTTGTCTTAATGCCAACACCCACATGTATACAGATGACACAGTAATCTTTGTACATGCTGACAATGCAGCTCAAGCTGCTGATCTGCTAACAAACTCAATGCAAAAGATAACAGAATGGCTAAATCACAATTGCCTTCAACTGAATGTATCCAAAACTGTATGTATGTTTTTTAGTAAATCTAAAAGTTGCTGTGCAGAACCGGATGTAGTCGTAGCATGGGAGAGACTACAAGTCATCTCAGATTTTAAATACCTTGGAGTATACATTGATAACAATCTTAATTTTAAATCACATATTAAGGTTTGTAATCGCATTAAGTTCAACCTGGCAAACTTTAGACATGTCCGCAATTGCATGTCAACAAGGGCTGCAATGATGTTTATGCACTCGGTGATTTTATCCCATATCACCTACTGTTTGACAACCTGGTCACAAGCAAGTAACACTTCTCTCAAACCACTACTCTCCCTATATAAAAAAAAACTCTTAAAGTACTTGATAGGAAACCCATATACTATCATCATTGTCATGTTTCAAAAAAATACAACTTTTTAAGTTTCGAAAATTTGATTAGATATACAGATCTCTGTCTTATGTACAAAATTCTACATGGACTGGCTCCTCATGTATTGAGCCAGTTTGTAAACATAGTACCAAACGCTTACAGATCTACAAGGAGTGCAGCAAGAGGTGACTGCATTGTCCCGTTGAGGAAAAGTGCATTCGGTCAAACAGCTTTTTCAGTCAGGGCTGCTCGTGAATGGAACGTCATTCCAACTCACATTAGAAATTTTAAAACATAATTTCTTTTAAATTTAACTTAAAGAAGTGGCTAACAGGTAATCAGGACTGTCGACATTACATGTAGACACTAAATCTTGCTGCTACTTTGTCTTTCCTGTCCTGTCTGTCTGTGCCACTTGTGCTATGCCTATGAGGTTGTCGGTTACATGGACTGAACATTTGGCTTGTGTGTGTGTATGTGTTTGTTGGTATTGATGTTGATAATGACCATCTGTTCTTGTTTATATGTTGATCTTGTCATTTTTTAATTTTTTACATTTATAGTCAATTTTACTTGTATTCGGCTAAACCTGTATGTACTATTATAATCCTTTTATCTTTTTAGGTGTGACATTGTACCATCTGTCCAGGGACAGCAGATGTAAAATAGCCTTTTGGCTAATTCTGGCACATTTTACATTTTTATATGTATTATTAGTGTGCATTGTCCCTGTTAAATAAACCTGAAATAAATGTGGTCATAAGGAGCAAGGTTACCTCCCCTTTCTCTGCTTGTGTGCCTGCCCAGAGAATTTGGCCCACCCATGAGAGACCGACATCATGGCTTTCAAACGGGCAAAGTGGCAGTTGGTCAAGGCCCCCCCGCCCCCCTCTCTCTCCTCCTCAATAGCTACAGACACAGAAATGGCACACACTAAGGAAATCTCATTGTGGGAACTGGCTCTAGTGGCTGTAATTCTGCACCAAGGCTGAATTTCGGGAAAGAGACTTCAGATACAGTATTAGGGGACCACTGAGCCCTATATGAAAGCATCCAAAGAGCACCATGTCATGGGACCTTTAAGCGTTGTTTTTACTCTTCTAAGCCTCTTTCACACAAACCATGATGCTTCCGCTGCCTGCTTCTGAAATCAGCTAAGCTAATGCTGCCAATTTTTTGTTAAGAAACAGTAAATATTGACTTGATGACGGCAGATCCCATCTGTTGGTGTGAGAGTAAGCATCTCCCTCTCGGTCTGCTTTCCTTTTCGCTCTTCACCTCTCCCGCTCTCTCTGCTGCTGGCTGAGTGTCTGCAGAGAATACCCCTGTCATTATATTCACCCTCCAGCCACACTTACCCTTGCAGTGAAGACACACTCATCATTGATCTCTCTCTTCCTTTAAGCAAACACTTTGCTCACATATTAAATCGACAACATCTGGAGCAGTAAGGGTTGAGGCCAGGTTTTGATCAGTTGTGTTGTATTTGAAGCTGAGACTGATGGAGTGGAGTTTGAGTTTATCAGCGAATAGAGCAGAGGGCGATGCAGGGATTTACTGAGCTTTTTAGTAGTGTCACAGGCCAGCAGAACTGTGCATCCATGATGATAAAGTGTTATATGTCGTAGGTTTTCTATGCAAGTGCTCACCCTAAGTGAGTTTAGACTTTTTAAGATAATAATATAATATAGAAATATATAAGGTATAACTATGTTCTTCGACGACAAAACAACTAAGCCTAAATCGGTTCTACTAGTGTGGCTCAAGTAGATGTAGACATTCTAACTCTTTACCACAACTAGACACACAGTCCTTGAAGCTAATATTCTTGAACTTTATTGCACAAATATTGAATGATTTATTAGTTTTTTTTTTAAATGATTCAAAAGCTCTCTTTTCTTCAGTTTTTATATTTACATTTAGATGAACAAACTGTTTTGCGCCATTTTAGAAAGGCCATTTTCCCTCTACATCTGAATTACATTTAAAAGAAAAGGTCCCATATTGTAAAAAGTGAGATTTTCATGTCTTGTTTGACTATAAAGCAGGTTGAGGTGCTGTATAAAACTGTGAAAGTATCAAAATGCTCAATCCACAGAGAAATGCACCCAGCCCACATTCAGAAATGGTGCCTTTAAACGAGGCGTTAGGATTTCCGTACGGTTGTGACGTCACACCTATACCAAAAGTAAATGTGCTGCTACAGTGCCGTTAGTCATTCCCCGGCTGCAATGACTGCAGAGAGTCTGAGAGCACAGATACGGAAAACCCGGAAACACCGACTAATAAGAGCAGACTGGGAGACTGGCAAGGGGGGCTTAAAGAGACAGTCGCTAAAATGAAGTATTTCAGACAGAGGGTGAATTCAGGGTATATTCAAAAAGACAGTGAGAAAAAGAATGTGCTTTTTGAACATTTAAGTATGTAAACATGAGGGCTATCCACTAAAAGTCTAATATCTGAATAGGCCTGTCCACGACTAAGAATTTACATAGTTGAATAAGAATCGTCAAGTCTTGCCTATCGTCGAATTGAACACTCGCAACAGGAATTGATGTAGGTATGTTGACTCTGCTGCTGCTGGTGACATTGCTGCTAGTACAGGCATTGTTGATGCATGACTGCTGCTGCTACAGCATACGAGTTTTGACCATTTGTAAGGATTTTAAGAGAGGTGCCACCATTGAATCTAACATTGGATGAGACTGATGTTCTTTTTAGTACTTCTGTTTTTCTGAGCCAATGATACTTTAATCATGACAGAGAGAGAGACATGTTCATTTACTACAGTAATGCTCTATATTGTAAAAAAACACTTTGATAGAGTTCCTCAAAGGAATTTCTATCAAATGTTATCCAAATGTTATTGACCTGAGCCCTGTGTCACTCTATTGTGCTTACATTATTTTGTAACATTTTTAAACCTAGGGAGGTTAATATGTTCGGTTAGCAGATACATAAGGGGCCACTTTAAAAGGAGCAAATGCACTTTCCCTGCTGTACCAAATACATGTTGAAATAAATACTGAACCATGACCACAAAACTGAGAAACATGAACCGTGTCTATTGGGAGTCATTCTATCCCTCATTGACTACAAAGAGGGGAACTCTGTTTCCATCGGTCATATCTTTGCTAACACGCACCCACTTCAGGACAAAATGGAAAACCAGCAAGCGATTGTTACGACGATTGCTTCTTCTACTGAATTGGTCCTAGGCCCGAGAACCACTACAGAATTTGGGGCAAAGTTATATCATGTTTTACAAATCCCCAAAAGAGGGCAGCTGCTGAACAAAGGCTTGGTCAGGACCAATGAACTGGTAATGTGGAAAGTCTTATACACGTTTTATATTTACCAACTGATGTGTGTTAGAGTCCTGTGCTATGTGGGACTCATAGATCACAATGACGACCAACAATAGGGGGAAATAAATAAGCTAACAGTGACAAAAGAAAGACATTGTACTAAATATACTAAGGACAATAATTTATGACACACCCAACAATCAATTTAAGTAATAAGCATACTTTTTCTAAAAGAGCTGTTGAGTTATCCATTTCTTCTGTTAGCACAGTGCAGTGAATATTAATAAGTAGCCAGGAAATAACAGGGCACTGACATCTCAAAAGTCAGCAGAATAATCTCAGATATATAGCATATTCATGAATAGAGAGATGGAACAGTGTATAAAATCTGTCTCTATGCAGTATGTCATGCTTTACGTTTTAAAAATAGTTTAGAATATTAAAGTCTCCTTATGGGCCTTATTTTTGCCATTGCACTGATGCGTTGTTTGCTATGGAAATAACAGCATAAATACTTACAGGGTACTTGCAATAAGGCAAATATAGTTTGGGATAATGAAAATGTATACCTCTCTCCTAAAGTAAAGCTTAAAGCATCTGAAAATTAATCAGGCCCAGCCAACAGACCAGCCTGCATGCTGCACATTATTAATAAAGATTACATCATTAATACATAACATATTATAGAGAGCAATCACCTCTCAGCCCCATTACAGTTTCTAGCTTGGCATAAGGGAGCATACAGCAGCAGGCACACAACCTGCTTATCACAGAGTGATGTCTGGCTCTGGATCGGCGAACGCGTCACATCAGTCTGGTATGAAAGATACGGTGAAAAATAAGGCCTCTTGCTTTCATCATTCAGCACAGATCCAACAAAATGTCAGTCGTTTCCAGCTCTCAATGCAACTTGTTTGCAATGTTGAACACTTTGAAAAAGCATCTGTATTCACTGATGAGACCTCAACGACAGAGTAGCAAAAACGCAAAATATCAAAGGATAACGGAGCTAAGTATCAGATGGCAGGAAAGTCCTTATCATTCCTCACCTTCTTGATAGTTTTGCTTTCCCCCTTTGTTTTTTTTTGTGCATCCAGAAACACATTAGATTACAACCGAGACATCAACAGATTACATAACTTATCAAGGAGGCCTACAGGCAGGATGAAGCCATATGTTTCATACACATGATGCATACACTTTCATCAATTGCCTTAATTAATGCAGACTAAGTTATAATGTATCACATATTAAAGTTATTAATATGCAATCATGAACCGAATGCTCTGGAAAGAAGAAACTTATATTGAAGAGGTAACCTTGTTATACTAAATTCTGGGAACAGATCCTTTTCATCAATTGCTACCAGATGGTAGCCAGCAGTGCTGTTAGACAGAACTGGGACTGAATAAAAATAAATGTGTGTCGCTGCAGTGACCACTGGCAGTGAACAACCCCAAAACTCACCAGTTCAGCATCAATAACGTTCAGTGGGAGGAGCTCATGTCTTGGCCTGCAGAGACAAAAAAGGACATACAGTAAGAAGGAGAGATAATTTCATAAATCACAGAGGCCTGGATCTGGACTTATTTGGCGGAGATCTAAAACCCTGCTATACAGTAGGAAGGGCAGGAACTGAGTCGAACCACACAGAGAGACAAGCAGATACCACATTGCGCTACTCCCTTGCCAAGGAAAACAAAGTAAATCGCAATATCGACAAACAGCTCCACCGCGGCCGTAGCTTGTCAGACTTTAACAATAAGAACAAACATGCCGAGGGCTGTGATTCAACATGTTTTTGACATACTACCACAACACTAGGCCTGTCAGTTGGTGTGCCAGGCTGCTTGTCTGTTGGCCTATCAATCCATGTGGCTGTCTGTCTGCACTTCCACATTTATAGATCCCTCTGTGAGGCCTTTAAACATCCATGAGGATGACTGACAGCTTTGTCAAGAATGCTGTGAGAAGAAACTGCGCTGTGATCAAAACCTGATAGCCCCATCAAAACAAAGGGATGGAACTGAAGACTGCCAAGCTAATAAAGACAAGATCATCCCAATTATAAAAAGAAAGAAGGAAATAAATAAGAGGAAAAGAGCGAGGGAGCACGCCAGCCATCAAAAGAGAAACAAGCAATTGAAATGTACACTGTAAACTGGCAGGCAGAGGGATGGATTACAAAAAAGTCCCTCTAGAATAAACCTCTAACCTTCGAGCAATTCAATATGATGCTGGCAAGTGTGTCACTGTGAAAACATACAAAAAGAGATTTTCTCACTTCATTGCTGTTTTCAAGCAAACCCTACAGCTACATTCAGGCTACACATAGAAAAACAAGCATCCCAAAGGATAACACTGGGCAATGTTTGGCTTAGACAAAGTTCATGCCCAAATCAATCTAATTCTGTACTGCATCTATGGCTGCCAACACAGTCACATTTGTAAACCCAGAATCTCGAATAAAATAAATGCTTGGCATGTGTGTGCCAGGATGTTGTTTTCCTTTCCTCCTTCTCCCTTACATGCTGTCATTTAATCCAAGAGTCAAAATATAGTTTTGTTGTTAGCCTCTCTGTGACTTAAAGCAAATATATTGTTATTCTGTCTGGCTAAATGCGCGCGCACACAGAGAGAGAGAGAGAGAGAGAGAGAGAGAGAGAGAGAGAGAGAGAGAGAGAGAGAGAGAGAGAGAGAGAGAGAGAGAGAGAGAGAGAGAGAGAGAGAGAGAGAGAGAGAGAGAGAGAGAGAGAGAGAGAGAGAGAGAGAGAGAGAGAGAGAGAGAGAGAGAGAGATAAAATTAAAACACTGCAATTTACCTTCAATCTATCCAATTCTGAACAGCAAATTAAATTACACCACACTACTGTGCCTTGTTTTCAAGGTATTACACAATATGGCTCCTCGACCACTCAGTACTTGCATCACATTCACAACCAGCCGAACTACAGTAGAGCAACAACTACAGGAGATTAGCCTTTGGAAAATATTTAATTTCTTAAAGCTATATGGATACAATTAGCCAGGCAAACTCTTAAATGTGTGTCAGTCAGTGTTCACAAAATCTGAAGATCATTATAGAATATCCACAATACCAAAATGACATTACATTTAGAATGTAATGTTTTTTTCAAGTATGAGAGGAATGAAACATAGGATGCAAAGGTGCAGTTAGTTTTGTTCCTCAAATCATTAAAACTAATAATAGCGAGTGATAACAATGATCACAGTACAGTATTTGCAAAAATTAATAGGGATTATCATTAAAGCCCTAATCATGCAGCTATCCTATTACCAAATAGGATAGCACTGGACTGTACCTCCTGAATAATAAATAAATAACCAAATTCTATCAAAAGGCACTTAACACTGAGTGCACCAAAGATATAGCCCTTACAACGTCATCTGGTCCAAAAAAAGAAAATAATAAAAACACCTGCACACCCTCAGTTAGCCTTTAAGCTTCTTAGGCCGCTGCTATTCATCAAAATGCTTCACAGTCCGGGTTTAAGCCACAGGTAAGGGATTGTTATTGTGTAAGGGAAAGTCATGTTTGCCTCTGTAATCACCAGTAAAACGTTTACGTTGCAATGTCAATAAGCCAGAGCAGAATTTGCTTTTCTTAACATAATAGTTGTGATCTTTCATGGGTAGCAGATGACACACTTTGGAAGGAGGGGTGGGGGACAACTTTCTGTAATTTTACAGCAATAGACAATGACACACTTTGCGATCCGTGACCAAAAGCCTGTTGAGATTAGATATGGTGGCCAAACAACATTAAGATAAAACTGTAATACACCTGTGCTGCATTTTACAAGACGAACATAGGGTTCCTCTGCAAATATGGCTCATAATGTATAAGGGGACACACCAAGTTGGTGTGAACAGATGGGATAGCCAAACAAGCTTGTTAAGGCAGCACCATCTACACACATTCAATTTATTTTGAAGGCTGCCAAGCGAAACCTTGAATGAAATAAAACATGATGGGTTATTTGCACTGCAAATAAGCCTACAGAGTTACATGCAGGTTATGCCTGAACCAATAACACACTCTACCTTCTGGGTGTGTGTGATAAAACAGGTTTTGAAAATAGAAACCTGCTGTCTGACTCCATGTCAAACTAAGCAACGCTGTCATTTGAACCAGCATCAAAGAAAGACACTTTTTTTGTATATCTTCCCCTTAATAAAAATGGATGAGAAGTGACAAACAAGAAATTGACATTGATTTAACCTAGAATCAATGTCAAGGAATCAACAGTGAAATCTAACATTCAACATCTTTTTTTAACTCATTCATGTCATGCAAATGGTCTGAATGCACTGCAAACAGTGCCCGACATAAACATAATTTTGGTAGACATAACACCAAAATCTAATACCATTTTAACATCTTCCTGCTCATTGGTTAAAATGGATGGCATTGAAGATAGACTAAACACAAACTACTTTCTGGTTGTCCTGACAGTGAATCAATGACACCTTGCTGTCTGGGATGTGTGCATGGCAGCTGCAGCTCCCACATTCACTTAGCTGCCTACACGACTAGCAGCAGCTAGATGCACCAGTTTAACAGATTTAATTAACATTATAGTAAGGTTCTTTGGAGGGTCAGTAGGCTGCGAATACTGCAGTGCAGCAAGCCACAATGTACACACATCGGTGTAACGTTAAATTTAAAACATAAAAAGCACGGCTTGTCCGTTGACTTTTATGACCACTGTACAATGTGCACTGTGCCTGGCTTCTGATCTGTCCCGCTACAGCTAGCTCCACTGGCTAGCCTCCCAGCCGATGGAAACATCAATAATCCCTGCATTTTACGAAGTTATCAAGCCGCGGCGGCTCTCTTCCCTATCGCATTTACCTGGAAGAAATGCCACAGTGCCGAGGAAAGCGAGACTAAATTCGATATAAAATTGATAAAAGGTCCATTTCAATGCGTCTGGCTATCTAGCTAGCAAAAGCTACGATCTCCAGCTGTGTGTATGTGTGAGAGAGACACAGAGACAGAGTGAAGCAGTGAGAGGATGTCTGAATGATGAGAGCAGGATTTGGAGTGAGCCTCTGAAAGCTAGCGTGATGGAGTTCAATGAAAGGGTCCGGGCTCAACTGCACCCGTCCAGCAGCTAAAGAAACACATTAAATTCAACGAAGTCTAGCTCACGTTCAACGGAGCAGTCGGCACAGTAACGTTAACTGTGAATATTCCGTTAACAGCTATGAGAGAGTGTTTGTTTGCTTACTTGATATCGGTGTTGGAGACGGGGACGGGTTTAATCCGACGGCGAAAAGAAATGATGCTTTGCAGAGTCCGGGTCGGGATATTCTCTCTCTGTGTGGTTGTCTGTCTGTGTCTCTGCCTGTGTGTCTTCCAGTGGCTGCTGCTCTATCCCGTCTCCCTGCTGCCGGAGTGTCCCGGTGCTCTTGTACCACTCGCCCTCCAGTGGAGAATGAACGGCCCTGATGCGTTTTGATTAGGAACCCCTTTTCAGCTGCTGCAGCACGCGGCCCCCAACAAACGTGAATTTAAGTGCGTGCGCGAGCGTTTGTGTGTGTATAAGAGTGTGCGCAGATGAGTGAATGAGTGTGCCTTGGGTTGACAGAGTGAGTCATCCAGCAGAACCAGACCCAGCTCCTCCCTGCTTTTCTAACAGCTGACTACTGTAGCCGCCATGCGTTGATAAAGACAAACACTGCCTCCCCCTTCTCCCTTTGTAAAGTCACTGCTCTGTTTTTGTGTGTGGCTACTGTGGCTGAAATGAATCTTTATGACATTAATGCATAACCATAGCCTAATTATAATAATCTGATCCACAATTAAGTCAGTTAGATGGAACTGCAAGTGTAAAATGGGAAGATAGTGGACTTTGGGAAAGCTATAGTTACATGAAATGCATGTTCTTCTGTGAAAAATGTTGAAGCATTTTTCTTTACAGGGCTATGCCAGCATTGACTTGTGAGAGACACATTTAAAAAGAATGGTCAAAACAGATGCAGCAGAGATATCCTAATGTAACATTAGACCAGTATACATTAGACCCACCCTGCAAGGTCAAAGTCTACATATTTCAAACTAAACACTCCTAGTTTGTAGCACATGCTTTGTGTTAAAAATTAGCAGTCTTCAAATAACCCCGATGAGGATTTTTTTCAGACTTAAGACGGTTCCTCCAGAGCCACAGAAGAAATGATAGAACTGTTTTCACAGTAGTACAAACGAAATGGATGTTTATTTGTCAAATTGATGGAGTACCCCTGCAACCACTGCAAGAATTTATTGTTTCCCAATCCCTGTGTCACAGAATACAAAAGTAGACTAAACCGCTGAAACATTAAAAGGAATATCCCTCTGATACAGTGCATGCTCTCGCATTTCTGTGCTCATTAAGACTTAATTGTCTAGAAAATATGTGGTGAAAGAACGGTGAGGAAAGTCCTCCAAAGAAAGGACACTGTACTTTTCCTCATCTCTCTTAAAAGAGAACATTTTAGGTTTTGGGGCATGGTTTTATGTATAATGTTTGAATAACAATCTGAATTGGACTCAGAATAGATTGAGCTAAGGTTTAATGTTAACATTACTTTCGGGTTATGTCTTGGGTTTAGGATTAAGACTGGATTAGGTTTACATTTGGTTTAGATTAGGATATTTAGGGAAAAGTGGAGAGGGCTAGGATTTGATTTAAGGCAAAGGACTGCAAGTAGTCAGTGAAGATCCTTTTAAGCACTAAAGCATGTAGGTTAATGTCTCCATGCATTTATGTGTCTATCAGTGTATGTGTGTGTCTGCTCAGTGTACCTTCCAAGCAGCACCCTGTGGTCCTCTCCTCTTCTGCTGTCCTAGTGCCTCATTAAAGCCCAGTTACAGGACACCTCCTCCTCTTCCCCGCAGCAGATGGACAGACGCAGGGTGATAATATATAATAATATCCTGGGAGTTTGTTTATATAACCCAGAGAATCTTATTAAAAAGTCGTTCTCCTTCCGTCTTGAACTCAGGGTTAATTAGCTCACTTCCTAGTTGCTGGTATGCATGGAGGCCTCTGAATGGTCACAGTGGTTGTTATGGGCGACCAGGCTTGACTTATCTCCTGTTGCCTTTCGGGATTCTGCTGAGGAGCTGAGACTGAGAAGGACACAGTGTTTATGTAGTCTGGAACCCCACACACACACACACACACACACACACACACACACACACACACACACACACACACAGCTGAAGATTCACACTCTAAAGAACATGGAGGCAAGCTGTGAGGAAACATGTACACATGGCAATGCAGACATAGTATGCTTTTACACAGAAAACAATAGGCACCAACACTCACACAATGTGTAACACGCTTTGTTTGAAAATGTGTTGGAAATCAAAAAGGTGTTATCACTGGACATGGAAAAATAGTGGCAGCAGTATGTGAAAAGAAACAGACGCTGGATTTAAAAGTGGATTTAAAAAAAATAAAATGATTAATTTTACTTTTTAGGCACAGTATGTGCAATACAAACATGTCCACAATGTACATGCATGTGCACATACTGTATATTCTCTCTGATGACACAAATGGTCTTGCTTTGCCAGACAAAAGTCCTTACTATGTTTGTGCATAGTGTCCAATTTCAAATCAAATTTGCATGAGTCATAAGTGTTTTAACAATTATGATTTCAGTGCTTCTCAGTCTTAAAGCGGTGACCAGTGATTCAGTCATGGAAGTGTTCCTCTTAGGGTTAGTTCAAATATATTGTTACCTAGGAGATGATAGGAAGTAGGTCGTCAAGACTTCCCCATGCCCCTGAGTGTGTGACATACAAACCATACATACACGCCTACATACATACAGTACATACATGCCAAGTTGCCCCACAGATGCTGCCAAACACAATCTCTATAGCTGGGTTTGCTTTCTTGTAATGCAGTTTTATAATTTGCAGTCTCTTTTGTACTCTGTTTCTCCGCCATCATTATTCAGTCTTTGCTATGTTACAAAGACTGTGGGGTTACCTTGAAATCTCTATAAAATAAAATAAAATAATAAAGCATGACGAGACGATGACGAGGAAGGCAAACAAAATGCAAACACAACCCGCAATTAAGGACTGGAGAAAAGAAAGATAAGACAGTATACCTACTGTACTGAGGAACTGTTTGATAATTGAATACAAGAAGGTGACGGAAAGCTATGAAAATGAAGACAATGAAGTGAGGTATGAATGACTGAAATGAATGTTATTAAAACATGTATGACATAGACAGACATGAAATATTAAGCTGTAAAAATAAAAACACAATTCTATTCAATGACAAATCAAAAGACACACTCCACTCCAGCAAAGTACAACAATAGCCACATTTATTTTAATTACAGGCAAATTCCCTTTACACTATTTTTTTTTTATATCAACTTCATGTTTTATCCTTTATGTCATACATACATTTACATTTTCAGAGTGCATACACGTAAGTCGATGAGAAGGGGAGGGGTGGGGGGAACTGTTAAATAAAGTGATTCAAGACTAAAAAGAAGGATGTCTCGCATTTCTTATGAGACACACTGCTCATCACAAGCATTACTCAGTAGTGGTACTGTACTTAAAAGTGCACACAGCCTATTCAATATCAGACAACTTCATATAATATAATATAATGGCAATTTAAACAATGATGCATTTCACACATTCAACATCAAACAAGGCAAACCTATTCAAAGGCACAGGACTCTCACATCAATATCTTTTTAAAAAGTAGTTTGTACTTACATGTCAGGTAATCCTTCACATTCAACGTTTTTTGTTGTTTTTTTTCAGCTGAAATATGATTTGATATCAAATGGTCCGTGAGTTAAATGGCACTGGACAGCTAGGAAGTCAAAAACACTTCCTCATGGTTACTAAATGGGCACAGTTTCTAAGTTAAAGAGGAAATAGTCCAGTTGTTCATTAGATCATGTTAGATCATGGTGTTTCACAGATATAAACTAAGCGTTTGGTGTCTGTTTGAACATGACTGACTATTTCCCACTTCAAACAACAGCTACCAATTGTGGGTGAACATTGGGTGACATACTTCCTGTGGTCCTGAGCATCTGCTCTGTGTACTGGGGAACTGCACACACATTCCACTGTAGGTACACAATGAACCACTTAAGAGGAAGGCCACTTCTCTAAAACTACAGCAGGATCCTCTTTTTTTGTTTGAATATCCTGGTTTGACTGTTATCGTTATAGGGACAAAGGTAACGAATACAATGGGCAACCTGGTAACTTGAGCCAGCTACTGTTGGATCTAAGAAAAGGGTGTGTTGTTATGTGGGTATGTCTTATTTTAGTCCTGTCCAGCTAACGCCACAGTGATGTATCAAGCCACACTGGGTCCACATTGTTTTGCAGGTTTTAGTTTAAATGTTTCCAAGAAAATAGATTTACATTTAATAAACATCTCTGCTATAGAGCTACTGTAACATTTACAGTTGTTCAAATACATGCAGATACTGTACAACACACCTCTTCACTGCCTCTGTAGGCAGAATTGCCCACAAACAACACAAACTTGTTAAAAACTAGCCAAGAAAAAAGAATGACACTGCATAATATGACCATGCCAAATCTCATACAAACCAAATAATGGTTAAAAAGGGTGGGTTTTAAAACAAAATAGCAGCAACACATAGGCTTAGTTCTGTGAGAACAAAATCGAGAACCAGCAAGCCACCAGTGCCTGTGAGTTAAACTAAAAGAGTTACATACTTATGTATGGAGCCTTCAGTGCAAAAAAGTAAGGGTGAATTTAAATCGTATAAAGATGGAGGCTTTAAAGGCTGAATATGCAGTGGTTTCTTTACAGTACAAGTTGACTCCACTTAAAGGACAATGTCCACTGTAATTGAAATCAAAACCTTGGCACCACACACCTCACGAATCACCACTACTGTCAATATCATGATAATAAAAAAGAATAAAAATAAACTACTCTCTCTGTGCAATAGTTCAAGTAAGTTATTTCCTGCAAATAGTTAGTGCTTTGTAACACATCCTGTGGCCATACCGAAAGAGACGACAACATAAAGGTAACATATAAATACACAAAAAAGTTACTATTTACATTACACAGTTTTCTGGACTAGACTCTACGCAGAGAGGACCTCTACTTACCAATTCAGGCTCAGATTTGATCTAATCCTCCCATTGGTTACAATAAGGACCAAAGTTGGGGCAGTTTCATCCTAGATCTGCAGTCACAAACACATCCACCAATCAGTGTCCCAGTGTGAAGCAAAGCGACGAGGTTAAATCTCTAAAGGGGCGTGTCGTAGACTCGTTCCGATGAACCCTCCTCCATGTCGTCCTCCGACTGCAACGCCTTGTGGTTTAGCCTCTCTGTTGTTGAGGAGGCAACAAGGTTTCCATGGACACCTTCGTCACTAAGTTTGGCCTTGCTGCTGTCCTGAACAAACTCTTGGATCTCCACGGGTAGCCGGCGAAATTTGTCCTGGTACTCCTGGTCCAGATCGCTCTGTAGCTGTGGAGGAAGAACACACACGTCAGCCAATAATTCTTACATGAGAAGAAAAGATACAACTAGAAGATTAAAGCTGTAATTTGAAATGTGTTACACATTCTACATTTGATGATGCTCACAATGACAGAAAACAAAGCAGATTGTGTCACTATGGTCACACAACGTTTTAGCTTGCTAGTCACATTAGCTTATGACAAGAACATCAAATCCTGAACTAAATAAGTAATTCTTTCCCCAGTTTTACAAGCTACAGTACTGCAAATGTTCCCTTGAGCAAAACTCTTAACTATCACCTAATTCAGTTGAGCTGCTCAACAGCCGACAGTAGAATTATCACTTGACTTTTCAGTGTACACCAAGGCTATTAAAGCAGATTTGAAAGTTTAACAGCTTATTTCATTTATTTGCATCAACTCCTGTGCAGGCAAAGTAGTTCTCAGAAGAGAATAAAGGAAACAATCAGATATATAAAAGGCTTAGTAACAACCACAAGTCATGGACCTGTTAAGTCCAGGAACATCAGCATCAATCAGGCTATTTTTCATTGCAAAAAACTAACAAATTCCTTATCCATTTACATGAGATGCTCATTTTCTAATTGTTTGGCATCCTCGACCACATTGTTTTTAGCAGCCACTCTCTCAAATCTTGGATGTCTTACTGAACACTCCAAAATAATTCCTACTTGTAACTACTTCACCATGCAGCCATAATGTAACTAGATAGAGATATAGAGAGATACACAGAAAGAGGTAGCACGATAGCTAGATAGAGATACAGTTTTTCATGTCATGCTGGCATGAATAAAAACCAATAGCTGCACAGAATTCAGAAAACCAATCCAATCAATTTAAGGTATTCTTTGGAAACTAGACAAAAATGATTTGTGCCTTGTGGAGTTTTCTTGTTAACTATCAAAAGTTATGTTTTCATTCAGAGTTTCTAACCAAAATGCATTGTGTGTATCCTTGTTGACTTACAAATTTGTCAAATTAATTTAATTCCTCATGAAACATCTGTAAAGTCTATTTTTTAAATATTAGACAACATATTTCAAATCTTGCATTATTTATCCCTATCTTTACTTGCTAGAAGTCTTCTTATTGAATTGCCTTTCCTGGCCCTTTGATATGATTTGTGTGTTACCGCGGACAACTGCTGATCAGTGAAACAGCGTCAAACTAGCTATAAGAATTGGGACTGGGTTGCATCCTTATGCGCATGCACAACACATTCATTTTGAGTAGTGTTTCTGGCCACCGAACAACTGCTAGTCCAATATTCACTTTCATTTTAGCTCCTGAGAGAAATATCTGACTCTTTAGCTGCAAAATGCTCCACTATGTTCATCAGCTAGTCACTAACTTTATCTGCATACAGGTAGCACACAGTGTTGTTTATCGGAGATTTTTAGCTGAAAACAGCTTCCTGGTGTGTCTGGAAATGATACTGATGAGAGCGTTGAGAGTAAGCCAACCAACAGCTGGTGTGGTTGTTGTGAGCCATAAAACCAAAACAATGAGCTGAAAGACTCTAAAAAAACGCTAAAGAGACCTGAAGGGAGCTAACCAGCCGACTAGGCCCTGGATGGGCCAATCACAATCGTTGATCTCATATGGGGCAGATTTTGATATGATTAACAACTTGCGGAGCCTTTACGCAGCGAGCATAAACCTAGCTTAGGGACCGTTCGGTATTTATGGAATGGACCACCGGAGGAAAATAGGGGAGGGTCATGTCTTTTTATTCTTTGTTGAGGGGAGGGTCATCAAATTTTTTTTAGTCTAGGGGGGAGGGTCACCCAACTTTTGTATTCGTGAGAACAGCAATATTTCAAAGTGGCTTGTTTGGTGCATATTTATCCATGTAGCTCCATGTAGCTCTCTCAGTCTCAGCCCCTATCGCTAGCAGATGGGTCCCTCCCTATTTAGTCAGCCAGACAATTTGAACTGTAGCTTTAGAGACCGTGGGATTTCCCAAACTGAATAAATATATATATATATATATATATATATATATTCTCGTCTGAGAAATGGAGTTTTGGATAATGTTCAGCTTTGGCAGCTTTACCTATATGCTAAAATATACAATGACTGAGGAAGCCTAGTGATGAGTCCATAGCAACCAGTGTTGAATTACCCAGTGTGCTTTGCTGAATGGTCTCAATGTTTTATTTCATGTGAATACTAGTTTACTAGATGAGTAACTTAGTATTTGAAGTAATGCAGTAATGCAGGAAGTGTGCATTTAGTTTCCATGCTTATTATGTTTCCACAACAATGTCAGTGAGTAAATCTACTGAAATGGTCACCACACCATAACAGAGGAGTGTGATGCGTAAGATGAGAATGCAGAGGTTTAGTCACGTATGTCATGGCTGTAAAACAATGGATATCTGTATGTCTTTGCCAAGCGCAAACCAGTACAGAAGGCATCAAAAAATAGTTGGGGAGGGTCATCCAAAATGTATTGCTGGTGAAGGGAGGGTCAGGTCTATTTTGACTAAAGGTCCCAAAACTCCACCGGTGGCCCTGAAATAAATAACGAACAGTCCCTTAGTAAATAGGAGCGCCGTTGAGGCATTTTCAAAAACCAAGATGGCTGCAGCTGATGTGGAACTTTTTGTTGGAGTACCACAATTCTGATGGCAAAAAATGGCTGCTGCTACACCATCACAGCTCGTCTCTGAAGCTGTAGTCTGTTTTCATTTGTCCGTCGCTCAGCGATATTTCACGTTTCGCTGCTCTGATTGGTTGTAGGTCTATCTAATTGTGTCCAAAAGGGCATTTTGGTCTACGGTCGTTGATAAATCCCCCTGAAAGTTGAAAAAGAACTGAGAGGTTCTAGACTGACTCATATTTGTGATTTGGTCTGGCGATGTCAGGCCAGAGATGGGACTCGAGTCTGAGACTTGGACTCCAGTCGCACTTAAGTCGCACAAACAGCTGACTTCAGACTTGACTCGGACTCGACCCAAAAGACTTCAGACTTGACTCGGACTCGAGCTTCGAGACTTGTCAACAACCTGTTTTAATGCAATTATTGCTTTTTAAATCTAAATGTATTTCTATTTTCTTTTATTGGCGCATATATGTTGGGGAAACGTATGACGAGCTGTATGTCCCCTGCCCTTTGCCATAATGTGCAACGTAACACATGCGCTATGCCTTATGTGCACGCACTCAGAGTTTGTTTTTCCTTTTGTCATTAGTTTTGCTTTCAACAACTTCGTAAACAGTGGCAGTAAGCGAACAGCTAAATGCAAGGTGTGTGGCACCGGATCAACAATGTCGAGCTTCATCAGGCACCTCAAAACGCATCCAGCCAGGTCAGTCACTTGCTAATGTGAAAGAGACGTTACGTTTAGCATATATCGTCACAGGTAACAAGCTAACCATCGCAAAGTGTTGTGCTAATGCTGGGAACAGACAAATTGTATCTTTATAGTTAGTAGTTGCTGAGGCATCCATGACATCCATGGCGCACAGGAGGCGGGACGCACGGATCCATCTCCCCAGGAACAAACGCTGTGTCGGGTGATGTGTATTTGATCCCGTGGATGATTTGTAGGCTAATAAGTGAACAAGGTGTACCCGGTCCACCAAACACTGGGCCGTCTTGACTGTCTTAATTCTGCACATATTTCTGTTAGTCCGATTTACTATTTAATTATTTCATCCATGCGTGGTGCAGTGGATCCGTCACCTGCCGTGGAGACGCTGGCCTCACTAACCTCTCCTCCTCTGAGTCGGATCTCCCTCGCGCTGGACTCAGTTTCACTGAGCGTGCTAACACTTAGAAAATAAATAAATGGCATTACATCAGTGAGTTCAAACTGCTTATTGTGCGTAATTTGGACTGACACTGAGATGCATGTTGTTCTGTAACTGGTGTGGCGCTGCCACTATTCTCTTGATTTCCACTTTGACATTAGACATTTTTTTGAGTGAAAGAGACGTTACATTTAGCATATATCGTCACAGGTAAAAAGCTAACCATCGCAATGTGTTGTGCTAATGCTGGGAACAGGCAAATTGTATCTTTATAGTTGTATCCATATGATGTGACTTAGGTTAATATTTCACCAGGTCTGAGGGCTGGAGGGATGTGTTAAGTAGACCCCATAAAGTTATCCTACAACTGATTTTGATACTGTACTGTACTGTCTGGATGGTAGCTACAGGACATGCTTTGACTTCATAAGATTTAACAATACAGTGTTAGGGACAGATCAGATGGCCAGAGACTTGGGACTTGACTTGGACTCGTGGCAAAAGACTTGAGACTAGACTTGAACTTGCCCCTCAAAGACTTGAGACTTGACTTGGACTCGAGCTCAAAGACTTGAGACTCGACTTGGACTTCCAAAAAATGACTTGTGAACATCTCTGTATCAGGCTAGAAGGGAATTGCAGAGCTGCATAATAATTATATGTGGGTTTATCACTATGGGCAACCCCTTTCACATTACACACGTCATGTGACGTGATTGTTAATATAAAAAAAATATTGATTACAGCAAATATTACCAACAAGAATCCCAACACTGTGCACATTGTTTTGCATGTGCTAGGCTACAGTACATCCTGTAAGTTTTACCCATGACTGTTATCTAAAGATTATTTTCATATGAATTCTATTGTTTTCTATAACTTACAATAGAGACTGAAAAGAAGCAATCGATAAGTGATGGCCTTGAACCCTGACATTCAGCACTGAACAGGTACTTTGGTCAGCTGAGGTAGACCAGGATCCCCCTGTATCTATGTATATACTCTCCCCTGCCCTGACTGAGAAATAGAAATGAGGAGCTGTTTTCTCCCAGGTATAGACGCCCCCAATGATTACAGATGACAAGATTGTATTCATTTCATTGTGAGCCAATAATTGCTGTAATGCTGATTTCTCTGTTTAACTACCCGGCTGGCTCCCACGGGAGGGTAGTAATTAAAAGAAAAGCCGGTAAGATGAATGGTGTCAGAGTCTCGCAGCTCAATACAGTCACGTCAGCATTATGAGAGATCGAAAATACCTTCTGAGAGGATTTATCTGGGATCCATATTTTGTCTGAGAGGCCTCTTTTAATCGACTAAGGGCCCACTTCAGACACCCAACTTCTCAAAAGTAAACAAATAACAATCTTAGTAGAAAACACATCATGGACTCACTCGGGAGGAAAAGCCAAGGTCTGAAATACTGATGCTGTAAATCTGCAAAAGGTTTGAGACATATACGCACCCCTACACAAACTTCAGATAGAGAAATCTACTAAACAAAAAGCTTAATTTTCTTAGATGAACTCCTCTCCATCTAGCCTCCAATCAATACAGCGACCATGAAATTCACAGCTGGCAGAAAAGAAGCCTTGAATCATTCAAGAAATGGAGGAGAGGAGATAGAATAAAGGTCAAGGACCGCCATCCTGCTCTCCCCACTTCAGTTTATGAGACGGCACATCACTTTCACAGCACTTTAATGCATTGCTATACTGTAAATTAGATTGATGTTATATCCTGTAGATTATGATTACGTATGTATACATGAGTATGGGCTGGGTATCAAACCACAGCTTTTGAGTACCGACCGAAATGTGTCCATAGTATTGAGTATCGATAAACTGCTAAGTATCACAATTTGGCATTGAACGTTGAAAATCGGCTTATTTGATCAGATACTTCCGGATTCAAATCAGGATTATTATTATTTTCACCTTAAGACTTAATTTACTTAGACAAAGCTTTGTATTTAATACTGTTGAATTAAGCAGTTTGGCATATTTTGGTAAATGTAAAAATGGTTGAAAAAAACAAACAACAAAAAAACAATTAATGTACAGATCTATATAGAGACTACAGCTCAAAGGGTAAAATTTGCTAAAAAAGTGAAGTTTACTGCTGTGCTCTGTCATAGCCTGTGGAAGGCTCAGGGAATTATGTTGGAAAAAGTCTGGTCTGGTCTGGTATTCAGTGGTTTAATAATTCAGTTTCACAGTCTGTTGCCAAGTTATCTTAACTTGGGGTTATCTACTGTAATTTTAGCAAAGCTTTTTCACCTTGTACATTGTATATCTCCATCGCAATTCACATACAGATCCTTTTCCATTTTGTAATCTGTATATACCACTGTTACTTGTCTGTGTATTACAATTTTCAGTATAAAACCATATTCTCAAAATGATAGCGTGTGCACTGACAAGTGAAAATGCAAAACCGTGGAGTGCAAGTGCAGACAGCCAGATAACAACAATAGCCACTACAGTTGATGCTGTCTGTCTTCCTGTGTAATGAAGGAGCTCTTGACTTGTGGCTTTCTAATGTTTTGAGTGGAACAGCAGAGCCTGCTAAAGCCCCCACCAAGCACAGCATCTTAAGGTCACCTTCCCTCTCTCTCTCTCTCTCTCTCTCTCTCTCACTCTCTCTGTGGGTCTCACAGAGCGGACATTGAGCACATCACAACCAGATGGCTAAAGATGCACCACAGCTCGTCTCTCTCTCCCTGCTCTGCACTGCGCATGACCTACTTAGCGGTGGGACAGTCTGCACACCGTGTGCGCGTGAATTATGTGTGTATGTAGAAGTGCAGCTCGTCTTACCCTGCCTGCTGAGGCACAAACACCCTCTGATTAAAACTGTCATCTTTCTCCCATCTGATGACACCCTGGCACATGTGAAGGAGGTGGAAGCAGGGGGGGAGGGGTGGGGGGCAGAGCAGTCTGAGGGGCACCAGGCAGTTCTCAAAAAGACGTGCACATGTGTCTGTCTGCGTGCATGTATATGTGTTTAATTTAAAAACAATCTCAAGAATTGATAGAAAGACGTGTGGGTTAGAGAACAGACAGCTAGAGCTGCAATCTTTTGAGAGTTTCCCCCAATATATAGCTCTATGATTACCAACTTCCATCTGACATCTTATCAGTTTGGCAGTGAAGAGATTCAGGAAATAGAGTGAAGGCATCAGTGAAACTGAGGAGCCTTCCTGGACCTGGTGGAGCTAAGTTTTAGGTTAGTTTTTGTCATGCTCAAATAGACTGAATTCTGATTTTGGAAATCAAAAGCATCAACTGTTTGGAAACAATAGTCATTTTGAAACTGAGCAACACCCACGACAACAACAAAGAACTTGTACATTTGCTTCTGTGTGTGCTTTTGCTATGTGTGTTGCATGCATAGAGCATGTGTGTGTGTGTGTGTGTGTGTGTGTGAGTGGTCCAGTTTCTGTTTGGACACCAACCAGCAGCAGTTATCCGGCCAGCTTTCAAATCTGTCCCTCATCTCTGAAGACCTGTCATCCGTCAACAGGCCCCCCACACACACACGCACATGCACAGACACACACACGCTTGTGCCTTTCTTAAAATACAGCATTCAGTGACCTTCTTCACCAGCTGTCCTCGTTTTGAGAAGCTATCAAGGGAAGCAGAGAAGGCCTCCAAAGAGCCAAATTAATTCTTTGCTTTGAGCCGTGACATAACGCCTGCTGCAGCACCACAAAAAACCCTTCAACTGGCAACTCACCGCATAGCTTCAGTGTGTAGCTATGTTAACTGTGCCTCGTCATACAGTCACAATAAGGAGGTCTGAGGGAAATATGTGCTTTTCCATCTTTGAATTTGTTTTAGCTAGCTGCTGCTCCTACTGCTATTGCTGACCTTGAGATATACTGCATATTCAAACACAGCCCAATTAGGCTAAACCCAAGATCCCATGTCCAAGAGAGGAGACAGGGTCACCACCCTGTCAGCACTAGGCTTTTTGAAGAAAAATGACTTTGCCATGTAATGCATGCAAGTTGTGTGTGTGAAAGAGTGCAGCAAGGAAAGGAAACACCATTCCTTCATTTACATTATTTCCACTGTATGGGCCATAACTATGAAAATTAAAAAGAACGACACAGGTAATGAAAGTGAGAGAGACAGAAGCAGCCGCTGCTCACAATAGGCAGCATGCTACATTTCTGTATTCTGTATCTCTCTTTCTCTTTCTCTGTGTGTGTGTGTGTGTGTGTGTGTGTGTGTGTGTTTGTGTGTCTGTCTGTATGTGTGTGTCTCAGTGCCCTTTCCCAACTCCTCTCATATAAGTCATATGTGGCTTTGCAGGAGTTTTTCTTAAGAATCCTCTCTTCAGGTCCAGGAATTTAAAATTACACTCCTGCATACCTCCACCACCCATGTACCGTAATGAGTGTTTCCCCTAAAAGGATTGGTTTCAAAAGAGAAGGCTAGCTGTGAAATGTGCTTGGTGGTGTCTTGGTATTTTTAATTCAGATGTGGATGCTAACTAAAAGATTCTACATGTTGCATTTAAACTTTTGATTAGCATTGTGAAATGAAATATGATAACTTCATTTAATTACTGTGGACAAACAGGAGTGCTTGGTTGTTTTTAGAGTCAGTGTTATCATTTCCGTTAAAACCCTGTTTTCACTGATTCTTTGGACACCTGTGGGCAGTGGAACAAGCTGCAAACAAAACACTGACATATTATCACCTTATAAAGTTGATACTGTATGGTAAACAGCTAAATATTGACCTTATCCAGCTGACATAGAGCAACATTAGCATTCATTTGGAGATGTGTTTCTAGCAACTTGATGTATTTAAAGGTGCTCTAAGCGATGTCACACATTTTTTAGGCTACAACATTTTTTCTCACATACAGCAAACATCTCCTCACTATCCGCGAGCTGCCGGTCCCCTGAACACACTGTAAAAAAACGTCTCTGTAGACAGCCCAGGCTCCACACACGCCAACAAAAACAAAGTGGTCCAACCTGGACCATGCAAACATACACAAACCGTGTTCCAGCGTTCGGTCAATAACAGACAAGAAGGATTTGGGGGGGGACGGACACACAGAACAGAAGGGAGGGGACGGAATGAGGAGGAGGGAGGCGCGAGCTAGTCTCCGTTTTGTTTGAAAATACTTTGAACGTCAACAAGAAGTAATGTCAACCAACATCGCTTAGAGCACCTTTAAACCAAAACAGTCCAGGCCACAGAAAGACGAGCTGATGGGAACTGTGGAGTCAAGTGATAATTCTCTGTGGGTTCGTCACTAGGACTGCTTTCACATTACACATCAATCAATTTTATTTGTCACATACTCATTTAATCCATTGTTAACACATAATGTAAGTATTGATTAGTTCAGCTTCAAACCCTGCTGCTTGCTGTCATAAGGAGGATGTTAACTGTTTTTATTAAGTTCTTCTCTTTCATTTCAGTGAAGAGGGTAAACATATGGGAATTTATTTTCTCTGACTTTTCTTTTGTTGCAGCATCTGAAAAAAAACTCCTACTGCTGTAGAGCAGTCCAGCTAATTTCTTGAAAAAAACATCCAACACTTAGTTTTAAGACTAGTAGAGGCTCACAAATCTTCTTCTTATTTATTTATGTCTAATTTATTATACTAATCTTTCACAAAATAACGTGCAGTAATAATTTTAGTTTTGGTAAAATGTACTAGTTGACTTTTCTCATGTAATCAATTGCCTTCAACAAACTTTGTGTGGTAGTACTTTTGTGTAGTATGTATAGTATGTAGCCCAAAATGCACCAGCTACCATACTTTGAAACTTCTGTCTGTAACACTCCCCTCCCTCACATAATCAGGTGCAACAGTCTTTTTGCTGTTCCCACCTCTTGTAAAAGGTGACTTGTGCTGAAGCCAGAAACCTCCAAACCATAGAAGACAGTTTCCAGCAGGAGTTCAGTGGGGAATGTTCCTTAGACAGAGCATAACCCTGGAGAGCTTCATTAGCACATGGGGCCATACAAAATGAAAACTCATGCACTGATCTAAAATAGCAGCTAGCATAATAGAGCAGAAGAGTAACCAAGCGTGCAACATGTAAGCGCACATACACAATGGATTTTACTTCTGGTTTGCACTCAGTGTCCCCTGTGGGTATTGTGTGTGTGTGTGTGTGTGTGTGTGTGTGTGTGTGTGTGTGTGTGTGTGCGCGTGTGTGTGTGTGTGTGTGTGTGTGGGCATTATTGATGCTAGGCAGAGATGATGCAGATCAAAGTGATGAGGGAACATAGTGGCCACCCCTACATCACCCAGTGAGAGGGTGAGACATAGAATGCGACAGAGGCTGGCCACATACTGGCTCTCTTCGTCCAGTCCTCCATGTCTCCTCCAACCTGTTTGCTCGCCCTCTCTGTATTCCTCCCTCCTTCTCCTGCTGCTTTCATCCAACTCCTGTAACCATCTATGGGATTGCGTCATGAGCACTCAGATCCAAATGAACAGACTGCAAAGAGTCATGAAGGATAGAAGAGGATATGAGCGGTAGGGAGGGGGAGAGTGGGGGGACCCGAGTTTCCATGACGACTGCACACGACTCCTGCTTGTCGAACTAACGAGTGTGTGTGTGCATGTATGTGTGGTTCTGTGTTGGTTCAAGGCTTGCACAGTGGGGAGACACCATCCGATTTTTTTTTCCTTTTCATTCAAGTAAAAAAGAATTAGCATGTCTCCCACGTAATAACATGTATTCACACTACACATACACTAACGCACACTGTTGTGGAACATATGGCCTTATCACTACTTCTCTTTTACAGCCAAAAAAGGTGTATGTGAGGGGATGACTAGTACAGAGGAATTACAACATGGCCTGGTAAGCCTTTAGTCTGGAGGATAAGACGGAGATGTCGGTCTTATCTCTCCTTTTTGGTTAAAAGAAAATGGGATCTGACCACATTTGTGATGGTGGAAGAAAAAAGCCTGGAAGTACAAAGCTTAAAGTCATACATGGTTATGTTAAGAAAATGTTTCAAACTGCTCTTCTTTGAATTAAGCTGAGTGAATGAGCTAAATGACTTGCCTTGACAACTGATAAAAAGATAATCACAATCAACATGAGGTGTGAGCAATTTAAGGTGGACATATGCCAATGTGAACTGGACCATGTGGCCGCAAGTAACAGAAGATGAAAAGAAGCAACATGTCAGAATATAGGGTCTGGAGGTGTGTGGGAACAGCATCTGTTGTCGTGCTGGGCACTGCTGACTCCTGGGGGGCGTTTTGATTGGATCATTAGCAGGACAGTCACACCTGAGTGCACATGCTGGGAATGACGACACACCTCGCCATGTCTCTTTCTCTCACTTTCCATTCTCTTTCAATTAAGTACGTGATTCTCAAACTATCACAAGCTAGTACTCAAGGGTGAACCTAGGGGGGTCCGGGGGCATGGTCCCCCAGGTACAGTTTTTTTCCACTTACGTAAGCTATTTACACCATTCTTCAAGCCATTTGATAATAGAATGCCTAAAAATCAGTACATCATTTGAAAAAAAAATGGTCTCACTACAATGAAATGGCTACTTTAGGGACTAACAGCATCCCACATAATTGCAATTTGTCTCACCTTTCCAGTCATACCCAATTTATGCAATTCCAAGACTGCTTGAAATATTCAAATACACCATTTTACAATAGGTGAAAATAACATGTATACTGCATTATAAAAACGGCATTGTTTTTACCCCAAACTGCATGGGCATGTCTGTAAAGGGGAGACTTGCGGGTAACCATATAACCCATATTCATTCAGATAGCTTGAGGTGAGAGGTCACATGACCTTTTTGAAAAGGGCAATGCCAGTTTTTCCTTCGCCAAAATTTTGCTATTTGTTATTTGCCCCCGTCCCAACAAGCTATCACGACACGGTTGACACTGGATTCCTTAGGTCGTCTAGTTTCATATGAACCTATATAATTACTCTAGCTGTGAAATGGAATCCACTACAGCCTCTTAAAGACGGTAAAATTAGGACTTCAGAATCTTACTGACAAAATTCGGAGGTTCTTAATAATGCAGAGTTGCCTACTTGCATAGCAGAGATACTGTAGCTAGGTTTTAGGTTTAGGTATATCACATGCATGTGTGTACACACACATACACACACAACTATCATTGTAGTGAGCTGCTCAGCTTGCAGGGTCTCCACCAGGGATAGTTATAACTGTCCATTAGTGGCTGCGCTGAACCCAATGGAGAAACTGGGTCAGAACTGTATGAGAGAGAAAGTATGTTGTATCTTCCTCTCTCTGATTCATGAAGACTAACGCACACACACCAAACGTAGGGACACACAACAAAAGTATTTTTATATTAGCCTTGCCCTGGTTGTTTGTGCCCTCGTCCATTAGCCCCATTGGAGCTAACTACATCCTGTCTTTCAGCCCATAATGCTTTCTATGTTTATGTGTCTGTCTGTTGTTTACATTCATCCACGGACTAAATGACTAATAAAGGGTTTTCCTGTGAGCTCATTCAACAACGCTTCGCCTCAAATATCATTTTGGGGAGTTTTAACCATAGTGAATGGACTGCATTCACAAAGAGCATTAATTACGAGAGCCAAGTGCTTTACAATGGTTCATATTCATCTCACTCACAAACAGACAGTATGAGAGCTGCAAGGCCAATGGCCTGCTCATGGGTTGAGTGTTTTGCTCAAGGACATTTCCAAATACTATCAGGCAGAGCTGGAAAATATAGACTTAACTCAGCTGTATGTAACCAACATGGAGGTGCTGCTGGGGGAGTGGGGTGCTGTCCAAAGCATGAATGTAAAGAACTGGGCTCATGTTACGTATAGCTGACTCTCTAAGGCTATACTGACAGAACTGACTGGGACATGTTACCAGAGTCATATTTTATTGACCATGTGGCAACTTCCGGGATTAAAAAGTGAAGCCAATGAGACAAACCCGAAAACCTGGATTATTTCTAATTCCTAGCAGGGGGCGACTACAATGGTTGCAAAAAGAAGTCTGATTGTATAGCAGTCTATGGGAAAATGATCCTACTTTTCACTTGATTTATTAGCTCAGTAAACATTTTTATAATGAGTTTATGGCCTCAATTGCTAGTTTCAAGACAAAATTAGCATCCCAATTAATGCACCTTGCTGACCGAACTAGCCAGCTAGCACTGGCGTTAGCTGGTATCACCAACAGGGGATGTTCCTTTCTTTTATACAGTCTATGGTATTGACGATAAAATAATATTGGTATTGATATTGATGAAGTGTTGGTGTTGGTAGCTAAGTTAGATACACATTGTAACGTGAATAGATATTTTAGGTAAATCTGTCAATTTTCAGTCAAATAGTAAGCCTAAGTGTTTTCAGGTGCCTTTAAAAAAAAAGGGGAATTCTGGAAAGCGTACCTGACATGTTTAAAGAATGCAAAATAAGTGAAACGTGAAATCAGGGAAGCAAAAAACTGGTACAATGAAAAAACTATGAAAGAGGCTGATAGAGATAGTCATAGCCTCTGTTTTTTACAGCATGAAAACTGTTGACAACAACAGACACCCGGAGGGGTCTCAGTGATTACAGCTTAGTTGCCTTCTTTCCTAAAAGGTTTTTGAAGACAGTACGCTATACACAATGTCAGGTTGCTTTACATTGTTTAGTCTCAGGATTTCACATTAATACCCATAATCCCACACAGAAATGTGTCCTTGTTTGCTATTCCAGCATTGTATGTAGCATGCTGAATTTCTTTAACAAACATAACCCCGGGCATTCTCTGCTAGCTGTCTCCGGAGTCATGTCTTCTGACATCTCTTGCATATTTTGCATATAGATGACTGACGTCGCAGAACAGATATAGCAGAGATGGTTGATTACTATATAATAACCTTTCCTCAGGGGAATTAAATTTGCCAATGTCCGGATGTCAATTGAGGGGAGGGGTTGAGACAACGGGTTAGGTAATGGATAATCAGATACAATTTTGAGGGAAACGACGGTTGCTAACAGAATGAAATTTGACTGGAACTCTGAAGTGAACAGCAGCGTCTCTTTCTGTCATCTGAGGAAATCTGCTTAATTCCACACTGATTAGACCATGATGATCCTCTTTCATACAGCTCATATGACATCATTGTAATTCTGGTGTAATTGACAAGAATGCTCTAGCAACCATGAAAAGATGATAAAGGTCACCACAGGACCACAATAAAAGGAGCGAAGTTCAATAACTTGAATGATTTACAGAACAAGCAGGCAGTTAACAAGGAAAATACAATCATCTTTGACTCGACCATCCCATCCTGTATTTAACATCCTCTGGTCATTTTAGTCTCACTACTTCATTTCTCTTCATACTGCTGAATGTGAATGACCTACTGCATGTGAGGTGTCGGGCTAGATGTCTATACTGTACCTCCCACACTCAACTCTAAGTGGTTTCAAAGGAACAAGGAGCTGTCACTTTGAGAGTGGATGGTTATGGGGTGGTCTCCAACAGAACATTTTTGATTTAAGTGTGTCTTTAAAAAAAAACACACTACCCCATTTATGGTAAATGTAAATGTCTTTTGACAACAAGTGTAAAAACATGACAGGAGGATCACATCGAAGTGTCTCCTTGGCAAGCAGAGGTAATTTTCATTACCCTGGCAGTGTGCTGCAATATGCTTTGTACTGCATTAGATTAAAAGTCTTGTCAAAATCATTTTGAGAGTTCAAGAGAAAATGACTGTTACTACCTTTGTGTCTAGTGGATGCATGATATATTATCATTAGGATCATGACAAACTACATGTCCATAATGGCTTCATTTTACAAACATCTTATAAATGAGACGACTATGCCTCCGGATAGGGTCCAGAGATCCTTGTGCAACATTGCATGTTACAGTAGAGCCAGAGACATGTATGCTTTTAATAGAACATAGTGTTAAGTTGATGTGATATACCTTATTGGTAACCCAAAATGGTGAAGTTCTTTCCCTCTGGTTGGTATCTAGGATCTTCCTCAAGGACACATCGACACGTGGGATCAAATATGAGCACTCCGACTGGGGTGTGATCTCACTATACACAGGCCAATCTGCTGTCCCTGTTATATTGTTATGCTGCCATGCTGTGCAGATTACACCTAAATTTACAGCAATACAGCCACACTGTATGTTTCGTTCTTGCAGAAAAATACACATATTTGCAATAATTCATACAGTGTTCTGCATTGTAGTAATGCTTGGCAGGTCTCAGCCATTACAGAGGTGCAATGCGCAGTCACTTGTTGCCAGTCAGTGGCCCAGGTGTATAAAAGCTTGCATATTAATACTGCCACACTGATGCTATATTAATGCTGAACACTGGGATGCAACGATGGTCTTACCATGCTCTTCAGCTGCACAATCGTCCTACAATGATAGTCACAATGACAACGTTGGGAAGTGCGCAACTCATATAGGAAAAGCAGTCATGCTAAAACATCCACTTCACAATGAACCCATCCATGTATATGTAGCATACAGCAGAGTGTCATGATGGTATTACATCCTCCAGCTATCCCATTAATAACGACAGCCAAGGACTCCCCGCAGCAAGGGAGCTCTATGTTTCAAGGCAACTAACCAGTTTTCACTGATATACAGCCAAACAACCCTTTAACATACTGTTTCTATACTGTATGCAACCACATAAAGTACATCAGGTATTGGTATTTAAACACATATATTCTGATATCAGCAAAGCTAGATATTTAAGTGTCAAAACATTCAACAATTTTTGGAGGTCATCTTACAATTTTGCTCAGAAGTACCAGTGCCATATCTCACTAAACCTGGGCTAGGTCGCCCCCCAGTGGTGTAAATGAACAGCCAGCGTTCAGTTACAGATATATAGTTTGGTACAATTTAGTCACATTTAACCAAAGTTATGTCTCTAGTCACAGCTTATGAAACATCTATGTTGTCCATCAATTTTCTAAAGAGCAAAATACTGACCCAAGATCTGTGTAAAATATTTTTAATTATTTTGCATGGCCAGACCAACCAACCAAAAAGGTCTTAAGATATTTAAACATTTAAAATGTTTGAAATGTCTGTTGCTGGATTGCCATTTCTAGCCTCACCAGTTAATACTTGGAACATGTCTTTTTTGTTTTGCACATGCAAGGATTGAAAGACATGCTGAGCCGTGCATCCTGGACACCCTGATGGTGGATCCTGCCATGCAACAGACCAGTAACTTAAAAAACGCGCTATGGTGAGAATGTGATGGAAATAATGAAAAATATCAGAGTGTACAGTATCAACAAACACGTCACAAATCAAGAGTTATTTCACATGTGAGTTTCCATTTAACATCTTTTCAATAAAATGTCTTACCTTTGGCCTTTCATCCAAGATTTGCTGGCGGATATCCTTGTGCTTCTCCAGTAGTCTCTCCTGTCTTTTACTCTGTGCGTCTTCCAACTACAAACACAAACACACACACAGATACTATAAGGTCTTTGCATGTCATCAATAGTATTACTGCACCCACAAATGTTTTGTACTGTAGGTAGTGGTGTGTATCATAGGTGTCAATACAAATTTAAATTTGAAAGTTTTGAATTAAAGGAGCCAGTTAAGGTGGTTTAGGCATCTGGTAAGGATGCCCCCTGGGCGCCTCCCTAGGGAGGTGCTCCAGGCACGTCCAACTGGGAGGAGGCCTCGGGGAAGACCCAGGACTAGGTGGAAGGATTATATCTTCAACCTGGCCTGGGAACGCCTCGGGATCTCCCAGTCGGAGCTGGTTAATGTGGCTCAGGAAAGGGAAGTTTGGGGTCCCCTACTGGAGCTGCTGCCCCCGCGACCCGACCCCGGATAAGTGGACGAAGATGGATGGATGGATGAATTAAATCAAATGACTTCAACTGTAGTATGGCATTATAGGCATATATGCTGATGTTATGGACTATAGATTCTCTATCAGACCATAGCCATGTCCTCTCTTACCCGTTTAATGTACTGCACCACCTCGTTGACAAACGATCTGTTGATCTCCAGCTTCTCTCTGTGGGGAGAATTTTCATCAACAGTCAAACCAAGCAACCAGCACCACCAGAGCTCAATCTTTAGTGTTTAGTGACATCTAGTGGTGATATAAATATAACAACCTACAAGGACTTTACTGTTAGTTAAAGGTGCTCTAAGTGATGTGACGCGTTTTTTAGGCTACAACATTTTTAGTCACATATAGTAAATATCTCCACACTATCTGCTAGCTGACTGTCCCCTGAACCCACTGTAAAAAAACGCGGTCTCTGTAGACAGCCCAGGCTCCACAAACGCCAACAAAAACAAACTGCGCCAACCTGCCCAACGAACCATAACAAACAGTGTTCCAGCCAATAATGACAAGGAGGAGTTGGTTGAGACATAAACGTGCATTGTGGAAGTAGCCTACTGGCTAATGCTGCTGCAGTGATGGCTGTTTGTGGAGCCTGAGCTGTCTACAGAGACCGCGTTTTTTTACAGTGTGTTCAGGGGACAATCAGCTCGCGGATGGTGAGGAGATGTTTGCTGTATGTGACGAAAAATGTTGTAGCCTAAAAAACGCGTCACATCATTTAGAGCACCTTTAATAATGTTCAAAACAGATACTTACTCCTCTGTCACATTCTTGTCTTTAGATTTGGCTTCACTGATCTTCTCTTGCCTTTTCTTGTCCATTTTCTTCTTGATATCCTTCTTTTCTCTGTAGATGGTGAGATGCAGAAAGAAGAAGATACAGAAAGAATGAGAACGTAGGGTCCCTTTGTGTTTGTGTAAATATGTGTGTGTATGCTGTATACTGAACACAGTCTTACTTCTCACAGATGTCTCTGAGCTTTTTGATCTGAGCGCTCTGGCACTCCTCTGCTATAGTGGTCAGCTTCTCAACCAGCTAGAGAGAGAAACAAAGACAGTCATAATTTGACACAAAAAAAATAGGTTAAAGAGAGTAAGACGGGAAACATCTGCTTTTAATTCTTGATGATTGTAGTCAATATTTCACTTTAAAGGGACCGTTCACCCCAAATCAAAAATATTTTTTTTTCCTCATACCTATAGTGCTATTTATCAGTCTAGGTCAAGGGTCTTCAACGTTTTTTTTAAGCCAAGGACCCCTAACTAAAATAGAGACGGAGCAGGGACCCTCTACTACATGCGTATATTGTTTTGAAGTTGCATAATAAACTGGGCCTACAATAACGTGTAGGGGGACCTAAAGCCTTTATACATACATGTTTTGTATAGAACATTAAGCTAATAATTGTATGCATGATTTTATAAATCATGTTTTAGGATTTTTAGGATTTACTGTAGCTGTGGATGGCCTTAGTGACTACCTTACCTATAGGCCAGTAAGCAGTGGGTTATATTTGGTCAAATATGTTGGATTCATGTTAAGACTTAAAAAATTAACAATAATTTGGAGGCCCCCCAGCATTGACTCTGAGGACCCCCTAGGGGTCCCGGACCCCGGGACCCCCCTGTTGAAGATCCCTGGTCTAGGTGATTTAGTGTGAATTGCCCAGTGTTGGAGACATCGTCTGTAGAGATGTCTGCCTTCTCTCCAATATAATGGAACTAGATGGCACTTGGCTTGGGGTGCTCAAAGCGCCCAAAAAATCAACAGGAATGTCTCCTTTCAGAAATCATGACCCAGTTGCTCAAGATAATCCACAGACCTGGTTGGGAGCAGTTTCATGTAGGAACTATTTTCTTGACAACAAACTACACCCAGCAACTGTATGACGCCACTCAGAACTCCCTCTTGGTCCAACCATAGACTTTATATAAAGATGGACAATGCACCTCCACTTCCTCCCACTGTACAAAAGTGAAGCCCAAATATCCCGGATAAGGCCGCTGACATATTGTAATTTTGGAGCCAGAGTCTGTGCAGTAGTGATCGGCGGTGGAGCCGCAGCATTAAAATTGAGCACCACAAGCCGAGTGCCATCTAGTTCCATTATATTGGAGAGAAGGCAGACATCTCTAAGGCAGATATCTCCAACACTGGGCAACTCACTCCAAAACAATCTAGACTGTTAAATAACACTACAGGCAAAGAGGAAAATATGTATTTTTGATTTGGGGGGTGAACTGTCCCTTTAATCGAAGCCACATTTGTTGAGATCATAATTAAACAAAATTCAGATCATGGAAACAACACAATCTCCATTATGCTTGTTGTCTTTTGCTTGAATAAACCTTTGTGACACCTCAGCTGTGTTCACTGTGCAGGTGTACTGGAGCAGAAGATATTCATTTTTCCACACCATACAACAGAACACGTGCACAGGCAGCAGAATGATGGCTGTAATATTCATTCAGCATTATATCTAGTCCAACTCAAGTCTGGGCAAGCTCCTGCATGTGTGTGGCATACACGGGCCTGTTAATCCTACTGCTACATACACTATGCACTTGTTTATACAGTATATGTATGTTTATATGTACTGTTTATATGGAAACACTGACCACCCTAACTGGTATTATAAACTCTGGGAATAGTCACTCAACAAGAGTTTAATGACGACACACAAGTTCAGTGGAGAGAAGTATGAAATTAGCTATATGTATGTTGGCCATAAATAGGCAGCTAACAGACGTACAGCGATGACAGGAAATATGACATTTGATCTAGGGCTTTCAGTCTTCCATCAATATATGTGCAGTATGTACCTTATAATAATTTAAAACAACTGTGTGTGCCTTTTGGGGCACAGCGTAGTTTTGGCTGGAGCAGATATGAGATGAATCTTAATGTCTATTCTTTCAGATATTCCAGTTATTTAGCCATTTCACTACAAAATGCAAAAGCATTTTAAAGGCCATAAATAATGAGAGCCTTGCATGTGCATGCAAATGGAGTTTGAAAAGGATTTTGCCCATACTGCATATTGTCAGTAGTGCTAGTAAAGGAGGACACTAGAAATCAGACATTGATAAGAACGGTGTAGATACATCTCTTGAAAGTGAAGTGAAAACAGACAGTATGAGACATATTTGTTGCAGCCCTTTTGCTTAGTATTTACTTAACTAATATTAGTTAGTATTTACTTAGCCCCCCCCCCCCGAACCTTGTTTTTCCACATCTACATACAGTATGTGTGTATTTGTTGTGTGTGTTTGTGAGTACCTGCTTGATGTGTTCTCGTTTCTGGTACTTTTCGCTGTAGTACTGCTCCTGGCGAAGTGTGAGGAGCTGCTGCTGCTGCTGCTCCTTCAGCTCTGAAAGCCTCTGGCTGCACTCCTGATCCAGCTCACACAGCTCCTGGTCCAGGCTCGACAGAGATTGTTCGGACCGACTAGACACACACACACACACACACACACACACACACACACACACACACACACACACACACACACACACACACACACACACACGCACATAATCAGAACATCTGCAAATTAAGATACCTCCTTTTTTCAGTTTAGTAGTCCCTACTCATTCTATAACTGGACATTGTAAATGAATGCATATTAATTTATATGTATCTTGATATACAATAAAACATCTACTGTATATTAAGAAAACTTGTAACACAGATATGCACATGGATGCCCTCATCACAGCTACTGGTCATCAAATAAAACGTTTTTAGGGAATGGTGCTATGAACATCAATGATGTTATTTCAAACACTAGGAGGAGCACTTATCTTCTACCTTGAAGTAACTTGGTTGAATTGTGTTATTGGCTCATCCAGTGGCTCTCTGCGGTCCACACTGGCTGAGAGGACTGTAATCGTTGCTGTGTGATGGACTCCTGAGGGCCCTGAACGACTCCCTGAGGCCTAGAGGAAGCTTTATCCCCTTATTCTTATTACACACATAGCTCAGCCTCTTTTTCTTTCTGAAGAATGCAATGTCTGCTCTGTACGGTTTGTTCTGGAGCAATACAATATGCAACAGCGGACTTTAAATATGTATTTACAAGTGCATGATGTACTGTGTATTTCTGTAGATGGAAGACAGTAGGGCTGCAACTAGCGATTATTTTCATAGTCGATTAATCTGTCGATTATTTTCTCGATTAGTTGTTTGATCTATAAAAATGTCAAAACATGGTGAAAAATGTGGATCAGTGTTTGCCAAAGCCTAAGAGGACGTCCTCAAATGTCTTGTTTTGTCCAAAACTCAAAGATATTCAGTTTACTGTCACAAAGGAGAGAAGAAACTAGAAGATATTCACATTTAACAAGCTGGAATCAGAGAATTCTTATTTTTTTTTATAAAAAAATAACTCAAACGATTAATCGATTATCAAAATAGTTGGCAATTAATTTAATAGTTGACAACTAATCGAATCATCGTTGCACCTCTAGGACACAGAAAAAAAGGAATGAAGAAGGAAAGGAGGGAATGAAAATCCAAACACCATTTTACATACTGTGTGTTATCAAGGACATTGTATTGTTGTAATTTAATTTCTATGGCATTCCCACTTTCCCTGAACCTGATAGTAATTTACTTTATTTCCCAGAATGACTTTCAACTAAAATATCTCAACATTTGGCCAGTTAGTTGTAGGTAAAACAAAAGCCTATTTTTTCTTAGTTGCGTTCATTTGGTGGATTTCCTTTTTGTAAAGATAGATAGAGCAAAAGGCAAAGACCTCAAAGGAAAGAGGTGAAGAGGGAAACCAATAGTAGGGCAGTTTGAAGAGGAGAAGAGGAGGAGGCTACCTACCTTTTCTTACCGTCTCGTTTGCGGCTCTTCTGCAGGGCAGAGCGCCGGCGCTGATACTGGCTCTGTAGCTCAGACACACGCGCTGTGTGCTCCTTGATCAGCTCGCTGGTCTTGCGGTGGTGTTTCCGAACCAGCTCCTTCATCTCCTTGTACTGCTTCCTCTGCTCTCGGACAAAGCCCTTCTGTTGCTTCAACTCCTCCACTGTCTGAGCCTCTAATTCTAAAGGCAGGGGACGGAGGACCAACAGAATGATGGGACAAAAGTGAGCAAGAGACAGGGTGACAGACTGTACAATACATTTTAAATGCTCTATAAATAAAGATTATTATTATTTAACTGTGAATGCAAATCAGTATGTACAATAATAATCAAATTGTGTACATACAGTACATAAGCACCATGATGTTACAGCTGATTTCAGCAACTGCTTGGTAGCTAAAATTATCAGCACTTTTCGAAGTTGCATTGAAGTGATGAATATACCAACAGAATAACCCCATTATATCTAGAGACATAAAGTGATAAGCACTGCATTTACAACACATATGACTCATACTTTACATGACAGCATATAGTTAACTGTGAATTTCGTGAACATAAATGATCTTTTCATGAAAAAACATTATATGTTGTATTTCTGCTAAATCTTTGTCCTGCAAACTTAATCAATGTACGTGACCACCAAAATCCGTCAGTCTGTGAGTCTGAATAATAACCTCATAAGGGTGTGCATCAGGATGATGTTTAAAAATAAAGCCTTACCAGTGAGGACACTCTGAATGATGTCTTCAGTCTTCACTGATGGTTTCAATGAGCCTGGTTACCAAAAACAAGTTCACATGTTGAGTTGCCAGTTGGTTGCATAGCTAAGTGACAAAATATCTCTGATCTTTTCTGAAATGATTTTTGTTATTACAACAGAGAAATTATATTTTCATGTTGTTTTAATATAGATAATAAATATGGTCAGGGGGCCAAGTAAAATCTATATGAACAATAGAACCTTGTTTATCTCCCCTCAAAAATCTAATTAACATAACATACAGAGAAGCACACATTTTCTGTTATTATATTAATATAATGTCATGATCATTTTTTTTCTCTTTTCAGTTGTGGCTTTTATCTGTAACCCATAATCCTCATACTCTTGTCCATAAGAGACATTGACAGATACATTATGAATGTATTATCATGATTAACAACAGAAGATTAATTGCAACATTTCATAAAAAGGTACAAAATGTAAGGGTGTGAGTATTTACTAAAGCAAACTATAAAATGTATTTTTTGCATATTTTTTTTATAGAACAATTATCGTGTATTTCTAATGTTTAATGTGTTAGTCAAAGTGAATATGATGTTTCAACATAATGTTATAATTCAAGTGCATTTAAAACACAGGTGACATTTTAGATATTGGGAAAATGGGATGATGGGATTTGAAGGCTGGTTATTCAGTACCTGCAGATTGGGGCTGGTGTCCGACCAGCGAAGGGGGTTTCGGGGCGATAATGGGTGTGTGGCTCAGTCCGTTCTCTGCAGGCAACGTCACCCTCTGATCCACCTTAGATTCTGAGGGGGCATCACTTCCTGCCTCCACCTGTCCATCACATCAAAGATTCAACATTTAGATCAATCCAGTCAACACATCTGTGAATACAGCACTAACCAGTGACTCCTCTGTATAGCATTTTAAATGTGAAGTACGGTAAAATGAACAGCACGTATATACACCTTCTCAGTGTTTACAAGTGGTGGTGAAGAGTTGTACAAAAACACACACACACACACACACACACACACACACACACACACACACACACACACACACACACACACACACACACAATCAAACATTGCATAAATTGTCACACACATTCCTCTGCTGCTTTCAGGTGAAATACTTGCTGTTTTCTTCTTTGTTTAAACTTGAATACAAAGTTCACTGAATATCTCATTCTTCTGTGTCACAAAGCCTCCAAATACACAGTCATACAAGTTTTTTTCTGAGGAAGAAAAACCTCCTTGAGTGGTGGTATCTGTTTTCAGAAGTCTCTTGTTGTACCTGTGTCCTGCAGGATAGTGTGTAGACATAGCTTTGGTAACCCACTCTCAACATTGTTCCAGTGCCGTGGCTCAGCAGATCTTAATTTCCCCTAGGCTCCGCTGGCTCTCGGTCTATATGCCCTTATCTCTGAAATGTTAATGTTTAAATAATCTCTGTTCTAGTGACACTAGCCAGGTCTTCTCCTTTCTTTCCCCACTCTCTCTACGTTTGTATCCGCACAATGTGCTCTCCCTTTTGATGCTCTACCAGTTTGGTGACTGTTGCCATGGTCACAGCATGAAACAGCACTCCTTTGACATCCTCCTGGCTAATCATATCAGCTGGCAAATCAAATAATACAAGCCCCAAAGGAACAATCCTTTTTTCCGGTCCCCTCTTGTTATAACCCAAGATGACCCCATGTCCTACCTTGCCTCTCACATCCCTCCTTAGATAACATCCCTTTGTCTGCTCCCTGTTGCACTAAACCTACATTAATCCTTGGCTACCTGTACTCTCTGTCAAGTAAATTCAAAATGACACCACATTAACAAAAATTGCAGCTACTTTACCCTCAATGCAGCACCTACAAGGCTACCACTCTCCTTCTATTGTTGTAATGTTGAATGGCCCATTAGTGTGAGCTGTTCGCAGTGCAATCTTTACTGAGTTATGTCACTTGGAACAAAGCAAGTCACATTCTCTTAAGCAGCCAGGACTTGTGTAACTCTCTGAGCTGCTTGGCATTTAGATTATGTTCAAACTGCAGCCTGTACTAAAGTTAAAGGTAACTGCCAACTCTTACAGTGAATCACATCCCATCACGTCAGTTAGTCAGCGGTTAGTCAGGAAGTGCTTTCAATGTGAAAGTAATTTGGAGATTCTTAGTGGCTGGGACAGAGTTAAAGATACCTTTTTTTGTTTACAGTTATGTTTACATTCACCGTGTCTCACCAAATCATATTTTGTATATCCTTAAGGTCTAATAAATGTGTTGAATGCATTTCCTTCCACATAAAACATTTTCAGAGACACATTTTTGAATAATTTTGTGTATTTTTCTTCTTCCTTGCCTTTGTTGGTGCATTGCTACATTTCTTGGCACATTATCACATTGTCATTGACATTGTACATCAGTTGAAATGAGGACGTGAAATAATCAACAGTGTATCATGTCGCCCGCAAGCATACACGCATGCATGTGCGTCCTCGTGTGTGAGCTCCATAGAAATGTTTTTAGTGGTCAAAATCTCCACGGGGTACCTTTAAGATTGATGCTATGCTTAAATCTGAATTAGACCTATAACCTTACAATTACAGACCTCGATAGGATCAATATGAGGTCTAGGGAATTGTCATAGGTATTCATTTTTGAATTGATTTGATTGATTTGGTTGTCAACCTCAAATCATATCCCCTTTTTGTGAATGAGAATTTCAACATGGTCAGAAAACGTGTCACAAACCAAAGTAAACGGACGTCTTATCAGCAATTTCAGCCAGACAAATAAAGTAAACAGATTTGTAAATTGTGTTCATTTTTGACATCTAGCATCTAAACATGTCACTACACCTTAAAGCATATAGGTGAAAGTACACAGAGCCACAATGACAGACCTATCCTCAGAGGAAACCTAGAAACAGAGCCCGCAGGTGGATGCTGAAGGAGGTTTAATGAAATGCAGCAACAATACTGCCACAGCTGTGGCTGCAGTGCAGTTTATCATGGAGCGACTGGGAATGAAAAATGGTCCAAACAAAAGTCTGCTGATAATATCTTTGGGGATCTGTGCTGGAAACAAGCTGTGGTTCATAATCCATCCTTTCACTACAATGGTGCTGGTGGACGGGTTTTAAAGTGCAGTGATATTAAAGACCTGCTTCTTTCTAAATTGCTTCTTAATAGGGTTTTGCTGAAGAAAGAGAACTCCACTCTGTCTGCATCTTCTCATTCTCCCTACCATCTGTTTTTAATTCCTAAACCAGTTATATCCTAACAATGAGGCGAGCTGCCAGCTGGCTGAGGGACCGCTCATCGTAATCAGTGACTGATCAGTGGCACAAAGCTTTCCACATATAAACACAAACAAATATGAGCACACACGTGTGGGATGTCCAGCATATGCGAGACACAAACACACACACACACACACACACACACACACACACACACACACCCACACCCACACCCACACACACACACACACACACACACACACACACACACACCTCTTTGTCACCCTCCTCCTCTCCTCCCTCCTCCAGAGTTAGAGCAGCCAGCTGATTGGCTCTCTGCTCCATCAGGTTGACATAGCGGATGGGATTGGACAAGGCTTCAATGACATCTGAGTATCAGAAAGAAAATAAAGCAGCCTTTTGAACACAACTCTGGACCTGCAGTGTTTTCTGGACGAAAACATTTGACTTTTGGTTTTAATATGTTCACCTGACTTACCTGCAAATGTGTCTGGGACATAGTCCTTTACTTCTACATACACAAACAGAGCCGGCAAAGTCAGGGACTGGTTCTTCTCATTCCTTAGGCTGATGTAGTGATAGCCTGCAGAGTCAGATAGAGCGTCTATCAGTTCAGAAACAACAATTGCTGCAAAGCATCCAGATAATTAAAACACACTTCAGGAAACAACCACAGCTTATTCAAACATGTCACATGGTACTGTCTCTGGTTTCTGAGGGTGTATTTATTTTAAAGAGCTAATGCTTCTATAACTTTGCTTCAGTGTATTTCCTCTGTTCTCAAACTCTATTCCAAAAGTGGAATTTATCATTAAATGAAACCGTTTAAATTGATGGTGGACAATAAGAGCTGTGTTGTAACAAATCTTTGTTACCTGGACGGATGGCTGACACAGGAATGATACGGTGGCCGATGAACTTCCCTCCTTCTTCAAACACGGCTATCCTTAATGAAGCAAGTGTGGGCAGAACAACCTGAGGAACATGTATAAAAAACACTCATTGTTAAAATGACACCACTAAGTTTGATACAGTTCTGAAACAGTCTCAATTTTGATTACAGGCTTTAGAACATACAATCATTACAAATGGCTGTGTGTATATTTGGCAGTAAATGTGTTCTCTGCACTGTATACAGGTATATTGAAAGCTATAACTGAGAACATAGCCTGACCTTCTTGAAGACAATAGCCTCCTCTTCCCAGACAGGGTTGATGGCGTTGCCTTGAGATGTCTTGGTCTTGAACGCTTTCCTCTTGGTGTCCACCGGTAAGCCGAACATGTCGATCTCCACATACGTGCCTACTTTCTTATCTGACAGGAACTGGCCTGAAATGATCTGGAATTACCGTAGAAGGAAAGAAAGCAAGAGAGCATAAACAATGATCAAATACACACAGAGAGAGACACAGATAGCTTTGCAGACACAAAAAGACCAACACAAAAATACACCCACCTTTACAGACAGTGTGTTGGCTACTATCCCATCCACTGTGCTCTCAGTGAAAGGGTCAAAGTGTTTGTCCGGCCGCCTCATAAACTCCGGTTTGAGTCTGTAGCCACATTTCCCGTTGTACTCATACATGCCCAGGTTCAACTGCATGGACAAATCTGCGGAGCGAGGACAGAATAATAATATTAAGGTGAGTCAACACTGAAGTGAAACTGACAAACTTTATTATTTACATAATGAGGCATTAAAACAAATAAGTCATTTTTTAAAATACATTTTTAATCATAAATTTCGCAAGGAATAAAGCATTTACACAATTTTAAAAATATGTAATAAAAAGTTGCAAAGAAACTCCCGCACACTGTCTAACTTGCTTAAACTATTACAGCTATTACATTTATTTTTTCAAGTAAGACAGACCTACTCGTCCCACTCTGACGCACCTGTCTCAAGGTATAGATGTGCAAAGTATTTTTCTGTTGTAAAAAGATGTAATAGAAATGTCTTTCACTATCCTCGCTCACCAATTGTTTGGAAGTTGAGCGCCACCAGCTGACAGCCGGCGTTCCAGAAGAGCTGAGGGTTGTAGTTGGATGAATCCACTCGAGTGCCTTTAGGGTAAATCCTGCTCAGCTGTAGCTTGTTGTATCTGAACAGAGCTGGTTAAAGACAATGCTGCATGGCCTGCATTAGAAAGTACAACAGGTACTGTTACTACAACTACTTCTTCAAATATTGTATTACGACTTTAAAACTAGAATTACTGACAGTGACTCACAGTTCTTTGTATATGATTATCATCTCTTCATTACGTTTCTTTAACAGAATTAGAAAATATGAGTGAAGTGGTGAAGAGCAGACTACCATAAGGAATATAATGGGCCGTAATGCAGTACGTGCACTGCAGACACAGCTCGAAGAACAGAAGTTAAACATGAACGCAAATTAGATTCAAACATTGTGAGTTATATTCAGTAGTGTGGTAAAACTGAGAAGGATACTCCACAAACTCTACAGGACATTTGGTCAGCTGTTCCAAAGCTTTGGTCTCTACGAAGGATGACATCTGGAAGCTGCGATTGATCTCTGCGGGCAGATATGGTGATATGTTGATCATAGTGATTATCTTCCAAAATCACTATTAAAAACGTATTCAGTATGTTCATTTTGCATGCAATGTCTTCAGGTATGTTGTCCATACTTTTGGAAGCCTCGAAGCTGTTAAACTTGACAGGCTGGATGTAGATGACCAGGTTGGACATTTCCACTGTAGCAAATGCCTCACTGCCTGCTGTACCCTGTACATGAACACACACACACACACACACACACACACACACACACACAAATATATGAACGTAATGCAGCACAATGTTTTAACAAAAGGTCTGACTTTAATGCTTGGAAACAATGAGAAGGATGTGTCTGAGCTTCTGAAAAGCCGCCCTTATTATTCAAGACTTTGGAAACACATCAGTAGAAATAAAATGCATTATCAAATACGTACACTAGAGGGCAGCCTCAGCACATGGCATGCAAATAGTACACTGAGCTGTACTGTAAATCTCCATTATTACTAGTATTTGAACTGATTGCAGAATGTCACTTGCGAGATGCACACCTCATCCATTGAGCCCTTTTTACAGTCGTCATCATCATCATCATCATCCTCACTCTCCGCCTCCACCTCACCTGAAATATGAGCCACAAATATGGTCACAGGTAAAATACAATAAATAAAGCTAAATGTGTGTACATTTAATTGACATTGCCACATACTCGATGCAGAATGTTGGACAGGCTGATAGGCTTCAAACAAGTCTTTATCAGTTGCCTCCATTACATCTACAGCAGGGACACAAATAAGCCCAACCCACGGAGCTCATGGTGACTGAGGAAATTCATTTTAATATTATTTTGGTCGCGGTGACCCGTCCTCTGCGCCTGCATAATGAGAGATCTACTAAAGATTTCCCACTGAATCTGAGGTCACACTGACTGATGAAATTAATTTTAGCAGTGTAATGGTCAGACTGACCTATAGTGTCTGCAGCCCGTCTGATGAGAGCCATGCCAAAGCTTTTCCGCAGAATCTGAGGTCATGTACTATATATGACTCACCAATAGACTTTCTGCCCTGCGGCCTCAGGCTGAGCTCAGCACCCTCTGAAGGCTGTGAGGAATCTGCCATCTCCTCTTTGGTTGAACCTGTGTGGAAAAAACAAATTCATCAAAAGCAACAAACCTGCATCCTACTGTACAACACTACAAGGTCAAACTACTGTAAAGTTTAATTTGAAGTGGTCTGTTGTTTAGTCTACCATCATGCAGTACAGTATGTCATACAACTCTTTATTCTGTAATTAATAGTAATTGTATAGCCCTTTTTAAATATACAAAGTTCTTCATAACATCTAGTTTGCCTTCAAATGTTACTGTGCTCAACTGTCAAAGCTGTCAAAAGACGGGAATGGACACTTGTAGAAAGTTAGGCCATATTTTCTGTGGAAGGCACGAAGACCATTGTTTTAATAATGTATTATTTTCTTGGTTATCATAATGTATGTAAATTCTTTTTTTTCCCATTTGAAGATCGGCAGATGTCATTGTGCCCCACTGATCGGTGTTTGTCTCAATGCACACCAGTTAAAAAGGATTCCTGACAGTTAGAAAAGAGTCAAACACTTGTGCAACTTATTTCCTTACACCAGGGGGCAGTATGTGTCAGTGTAAGAATGAAGATTGCAGCTCAGCAACCAAAGAAAACTAAAGGTGATTGATTGCAAGGTTTATTATTATTTACAACTAAATGATATCCTTTATGTACAAACATGAATAGATAGTGGGAAATATAAAGTACAAAAAGAAGCATGCGTGTACACACACACACACACACACGCGCACACCAACACACACACGCACACACACATATAAAGTGTAACCAACTACAATACAGATATGAACGATAAGGGAAAACTAAAAACAGAGCAGCTGTGAAAATATAAAAATCCATAAATTGAGATAATAACTTCAGACAGTTATAGTATAATGTGCACACAGCAGCATGCTCACACACTGATACAATGAAGGCCACTACCGGCCTGTGTTTAAGACACCCAAGTGACTAGCAGTGTATATGCCGGACAGGGAGTGTATGCAATAGCCAATAATACCTTCAGCTGATGGAGAGGGCAATGAAAATGATGAATGATAAACAATAGCACTGTTTTGCTCCAGTGACTTTCTGCATGGCATAGAGGTGTTGGTCCATATTATGGATGGACCCAGACGGTTAGGCTAAATTTTGCATTTGAAACATCATAACTCAACGGTTCCAGTGGGACTTGATGGCTTTGTTTGTAGGATGTGAGTGCGTGCGCTTGTGTGTCAAAGGGAGCGCTAGCTGTACCTGCACTAGGAGAGGAGGGCTCGCAAACACTGGAAGAATCGCTGTAGGTGTTGGAAACCTGTTCTGAGAGCTTCTTCTTGGTGCTTCCGTCTGTCTTGTGGTGTTTCTTCTTGTTCTTCACCAAGATCTTCCCCATCAGCTCCATCGGGCTCGGTAGCGGCACACCAGACTCCAGCTGGACGGGGGGGAGAAAGCGATGAACACAGAGAGGTCATGTAAAATTTAAAATACACAGGTCCAGAGGAAGATCGTCAGAATAAAGTAAAACTCTGTTGTATGGTTGTATGATCTGGATGGAAGGATGAAGACAAATGGTTTCTTTTTGTGACAAACACGTCAACACGAAAATTAAAAACAAATGTTAGGAGACAAATTAGCTAATTACAGAAAGAAAATACTTAAGTTGTTTACTGGAGTGAGTCATTAAAAATGTAAATGAATGACAGTTTTAGAAAATCTTATTCTGCTTAAAATTCCCCTTGGGAGATTCTGCAAGGCAGAGCTTGTTAGTGACAGTGAGGATTGGCACTGAGCAATACAACCTCTGTTGATGTAACAGCTCAAAAGTTTACACTTTCAACACTAAAATCAGCTTCCTGTGGGGAAACTGACTGTTAAACACAAACATTCACCCTCTCAAGGGAGCTGACAAGAAGTAGGATGATCTCTGATTTATTTATGGGGTACACTGCTTTTGGATCAAAGTGTTTAGGGATATTAATAATGCATTATGGAGAAAGTCAGCAGAAATGTTGAATACACACACAACAACATACATTCACAACCCACAAAGTTTACAACTTATCAGCTATAAACAAAACAAAACTTTATACATTGCTCACTTTTAAGAGCAGGGTAACAGTGATTCATGCACCAAACTTAAGCCAAGATTTTCCGTCCAATAACCCACTTTCCCGGCTGCCACACACATCCATTTACACCTTTCTAATGTTGTTGCTGGGAAGTGATAAAATAAAGATTAGACGTCCTGTTTGCTTTGGCTTCACTCTAACAGTTCCACTTAAATTGAACCAGTTCAGCACTGAATGTGGCATGTAATTTTAACTGCACTTAAATGCACAACACTAAACGTGTTTGATTAAACTATAATTTACCTGGATGTATTCAATTAAGCTTTTCCCCCGCTTTTTTGTCTCAGTTGTACAGAGGGGGTGAAAAGAAACTACATAGTCGCACTAGATTCTAGAAATATATTCGCTCATATATTCACTCTACTTCTCATCACTTTCAAGTTGTGACATCTGGCCAGTGGTGGAACGTAAATAGATTTACTCAAGTAATGTACTTCAGTACCGTTTTTTAGGTACTTTTACTTTACTTAAATAATTCCATTTTGTATTGAGATTTTGCAAAGATCAACTTAATATCAACTTAAACATAAAATATGATGCGTTGTTCTAGATCAAACTACAAGTATGTAAAGTGATCTCCAACTAAAACAGTAAAAGTCATAATGATTCAACAATAAAATATATAATAATGTAACACTCACAGGATATTCTGCCAAAATAGTGCTTTTACTTTTGATACTCCAAGTACATTTTGCCAATAATAATTCTGTACTTTCAGTGAAGTACAATTTTGAATGCAAGACCTTTACTCGTGAACTGCTATTTTTACATTGAGGTATTGCCTCTTAATCAATCAATCAATCAATCAATCAATCAATCAATCAATCAATTTCAATGAATCAATTTTATTTGACTAAGTAACATCTGAATAATTCTTCGAAATTCAACAATGTGTTTCAGGACTTTGATAGAGTAATACAACCTTTGGTGTATTATCTTAAATTTGTGGAAAGTTGTTGTTTTCTTGCTGGCTACACGCTAGCACCAACAGTTTTATGCTTGCTCTTCTGCCCACATTACTCTCAATCCCGCCTGCTTTCTGCTTGCATGTACATTTCGCCTTGCCAATTCTGGTCTGTCTGCAGCTTAAAACTAAGCCTCAACAAAAGTGAACAAACTGCAAGAAAAATAGCCTTATTTCTCAACATATTGCATATTTCTTTAGCATTTATAATCAAGGGTTAAATTTTTCTGAGGTTGCCCGGGGCTCAGCCCTGGCACATGCTCTTTTATGTCATCAAGGGATGCTTAACTTAACACATCTTGTATATACAACGTGCTTAATAATTCAAACAAGGACTAAACATGTTCTCTTTGTAGCTGTAGAGAACATGGTCCTAAATGAGGTGATGTAAGAACTTGCAAACTTTAATGGGGTTTCCTATCTCTCTGTCAGTAGGTTTCCTTAAAAGCTACCTTTTGGCAGCTGTGGCTCAAGCTGTAGTAGAGTGGTCGTCTACCAATCGGAATGTCGGTGGTTCGATCCCTGACCCCTGACATCTACATGTCAAAGTTTTCTTGTGCAAAATACTAAACTCCAATTGCTGTGAATGTGAGTGAATGTTTATCTGATGAGCAGGTGGCACCTTGTATGATAGCCCCCAGCCTCCAGCCATCACTATATGAATGTGTGTGAATAGGCCTGTAGTGTAGAGAGCTCTGAGTGGTCGATAAGACTAAAAAAGCGCCGTTTCAATGCAGCAATCCATATACCATTTATCAAGCAGATCAGCAACCTCAGTCTATGTGGCCGTAATGCACCTTAACCGTGGTTGCTAGGGCTCTGATAACGTTGTAGACTATCGCAGTAACAATATCACCTGCTATAACTAAACAGGTATTAAAGTGTACTCAGTTCTGCCTTCCTGCTGCTTTCAGTATACTGCTAAAACACAACAAATTGCTTGTTGAATTAAAACAAAATGAAAGGAAATGATTTCCAGTCTTCAACATTCTTTTATTGAACACATTGGAAATTGAACTGAGCAGAAAAGCAACCAATAAAAAAAGAATGATAGTTACATTTTAAATTGCAGTTTTCCACTAACACTCTCTTTCAAATAACTCAAAAAACCTTTCCCGATGTGTTTATTGCACCAGTTGACATTGTGGTGATGATAAAAAAGACAATATACTGTGCAGTCCTATAGGTTGCCACCCGCCATAAAAAAAAAGAAAAAAAAGAAGCAACCCTGAAACCACAGAGCCCATCCCCACATAACAAATCCCAATTTAACCCCTGGTTATAATGAAACTGTTTTGGCAATACAGCCTTTGTCAGCATAATAAATGCGGTGATGGGAGCCGTATAACAAACAAGAAGAGAAGTTCTTGGCAAATTCAATGTTTAGATAATTTCAGCTATTTTTTTTGGAAAGAACATACTGTCCTTAGAGTAATTGGAAAAACAAACACAGTCACCAGTCACCAGAGGTTTTGTGGGGTGGAGACACACAGGAGGAACTTGAATTTCTCAGAAAACTGTAATCCTCTTTATTCTCACCTTAGGCTCAGGCTCAGCCAGAACCAATCTACCAGCTATATTACCCTATCTGCCCCAGCCCCTATGGACAAACGGAGCCGATATCCCTTTTGATACGCTGTATAAACGGCTGTCTCAATGCCAGAGGGGTGTGGTTGTCATTGCACTCACCTCTCCCAGTTATTACATGCTCAGTGGTAGAAATCTGATTCCTCAACGGCACTTTCTTTTTCTGTCTCTCTCTCTCTAACTCCTCCCTTGGTGTTTGTCTCCCCATATCTCTCTCCTTCTCCTTCCCTCAGCCACTCCATTCGAAAGGCTTCCCCCTGATAATAATACTTCAATGTCAAATCCAGTCAGAAGGCTGTTGGGAACTTAAGCTGCTCTACAGTGTTATATCAACAGGGACAAGACATCCCGGGTGAATAATAATAATAACATAAGGAAGTATGTTAAAGTACATATGTGTGCAGGATATGTGGCGTGTTTTCATGTGTTCCCTCAGACAGTGTGCGTGCGAGTTTGTGCGACAAGTGTCTAACATTTGCCTCACGTAAGTGCCTGCGTCATTACACACAAAGACGCCTGTGGGGGGAAAAAAAGAAGAGTTTGGCCACAAAGAGACAAAGCAAGCTTTTCACTAGTAGCCATGGCAACAGAGGAGAGACAGATAAAGGGCTGCCAAGAAAAGCCACGTTTAGATTATTACAGCGTAAAACACTTCCACTTAATCTGACGCCGCTGTCGTTTGCAGTCTCTCCCGTGATAAGAGAAAATAAAAATGACTGCGAGATGAATCATTAAAAGTTGGCTTCCATGGCACGTAAACAGCCACAGGTATGTGTGTGTCTGTGACTGAAAATGAAAACTGGAAAAGAGAGTCAGAGGTAAAGTCTGGGAGGAGCGTGCCAGGAGTGACAGAAAGAAAAAAGGCAGCGACAACACATCTTATTGGTGCCGGAGGACATGTCAATATGTTTGTGAGACAGATGGAGAGGGAGCGACATAAATACAAAGAACTTGTAATGTGTATGTGAACAAATAAATGAATATGTTTGTGTGAGTATGCAATAAGGTGTGGCTTTTTGCTTCCTGAATGTAGCATGCTGGCCAGCAGTGTTCAAGGACACTTCTTCGGTGCACTCATCTGTGCGATAATATCTGCTGAATCCCTCGCTGCTGGCCCTGTCGTATGCATCTGTGTGTGCGTGTTAAAAAAATAGAAAGAGCCAGAGTGTGAATATACGTGTGAGGACATGCACATGTGTGTTTGAGCATCTTATGTACTCACAGGATATTTCTCCAGAGATTCTGTCAGTAATGCGTCTCCAAATATTGACCGGCAGTACTCTGCCATCTTAGCCTGCTGCTTCGGTCTGGAAGTCATCACACACAGAAACAAACACAGACACACACCATCGTGGATTTTCTCTACTAAATATCAATACACACTGAATATGTATGTTACTCCTAAGAAGCCCCTCGAAGCCATTAGAAGACATAACAACCAATTTGAACTTTATGTTAAACCATCCAATGACAGACAGTGCTAATCAATAAGGGTGACATTCAATCTGTGGACTTTGCACCCCTGACTTGAAATGACCTGCTGACTTACGAGTCCACATGGTTCTCAAAAGACAGGATGATGGGGAAGGGCGAGGTCTTGAAGGCACACTCTGCTATGGCCTCGATCACCTCCTAAAAACACAAGGAGAAAAGACAAAATATTGATAACATAATTATAAATTATGTTAAATACACACACCTAGGGTAAGGTGTTGTCATCGTTGGTTCATGTGATAGTATGCTGTGCAGTCACAAGAAAATAAAGCATTTACAAACACTCTTGAGCTCTTAAAGCAGCCAGAATCATATCCATTTACAATGATATGGTTTCCTACAATAGCTGAGAGCCTCTCCCAGAAAACATGCCCAAACCTCTTAAAATCAATAAGGAGAGATAAGACAGAAAGATAGTTTTTCAATAAATTACACTCCGCCTTACTCCAAATGCAACATGTTATCTGGCTGCATGGTGCATTGAGACTCCTGCAATAATTATATGGCTGTGTCTATCAAATGCTTGTCTCAGTGTATGTGTGAGTGCAGGATGTCAACATGTTGTTAGACTTTCTGGTTTAAAATGTGAAAGGAAAGCATGTCAAGTGTATCACAAATTGCTGTGTGCTCAGTCATTCATGTCCACACAAATTTCAGCGTGGATATGTTTTTACGAGAATGGGAGCTGAGCCGTGAATTGGTGTCACTGCTCAACTCCAGTGAAGACAGCTCGACATCTGATATCGGATTCCTAATCCACTGATTGTCTAAGTCAATTACGCCATCAATAACAATGATGTCAGTTCGCTTAATGCCTTCGTTTCCATTTGCTCCTCCTAAAAATAAAAAATCTTTGTCTGTAACTCAACCCTCTTCATCTGTAGCTCTCTTCCATCCTCTGTCTCTCAAAACTACAGTATTTTCCTATTTCACTCTCAGGGGAATTCCATTAGGCTTGTTCTACTTCTTTTGTTACTCAAATTTCCTCGATCAATCAATCCACCCACCCACCCACCTGCCTCTTTCTTATTCTCCTCACACCTACTCTGCCCTTAGATTTTCTCACCCTCCTCCTTCTATAAATGCTTTTTTTCTCTTTGTCTTCTCATCTTCTGGGTCTTCAATTAAGCGCCCCTCAGCACTTCAGTTTAGGGCCATTCAGTGCGTCCCGGTCCTTTATGATTTGCCATCTGCTGAATGCATGCCCCACTTTATGTTTATCCCACTTCTTATTCAACTGTGCTTTCCTCCATATTTACTTGTATCTTCTGTGTCTGGCTCTGTATCTGTCTGCTTTTCCGTCTGTGTTTACATATATTTAAGTACAAAAAAAAATCATTAAATCAAACCCCATTTAAAAAAAATATATATTATGGTGATCATTTTTCCCGCAATAGCCAATAACTGTATTCACATTTACAGGAAAACGTTGCATGCATGTAATCCAGCGTAATGTTTTCTCATTAATAACAGCCTCACTGTTTACTGTTCACTCTCTTTACATTTTGTCAGCACTGTATTAAGTTGCTGCTAATGCAAACAGAACATTGCCTACTACCACCACTTCACATTAAAGGTGTTCAACAAGCCAAACATGGGATGGCTTTTTTGTGAAGCAGTCACACAAAATGCAATGTGTTTGTCACCGCAGTTAGCGCAAACCACCATAGTTCAAAAATGCATCTGTGAAGCAAGACACGTAACTTTCATCATTTGCGACGTGTGCAGCATGAAATCAGATCGCAGTTGCAATTATTATTGGCTGACTTATTTATTAAAACAATGTGAGTTTGTTTGGCTGCAATGTAAACAGATCACTTGTTTTTCTATGGTATTTTCTGACAAGTAGTAGCTGCTCAAGGAGTGTTTGCTGTAGTATAAAAATGCACTGCCAACACCAGTAATCACAGGTCTCACAATAATAAATAGAATTAGAATTTTGAAGCCACAAACAATACATAATATTAACCATCTACATATTATTTATCTAAGCTACTTACCTTTCTCTTTTAATTTGCTTTACTTTTTGTAGCCTGAATCAAGGTTTAGCATTTTGGCACAGGAGTGCATACGTTTGACGATGCAGATGTACACATAGGTGGCTGCCAACACATTTGCATGTAACCTTAAAGTGTGCACTACGAGGCAAAATCATGTTTATAGAATCAACTGGAAATAAAGATGAAACCCAGAAACCCATTTTAACCCTAAAATACCTGAAGACACAACGCAACCTCTCGCCTATATAGCTATCACTCTGCTCTCTTTGTGTTACCTTGAAGGAGATTTCAGTTGTCATGGTAAAGCCGTGAGTGATGACGGGCTCTTCTTCTGTGGTGCGACCCTTCCAGCAGTCCAGTTCAATGCAGCGGCACCCCGACAGCAGAACCTGCTTGTACATCTCGACTGAAGAGTTCCCTGCAAGCTGGCCGGCTGCATTCCGCACATAAGCAAGCAAACACACATAAACACACCACTTCAGGTAACTGTTGTATTGATCCCAAAAGAACCAGGATGCCCACAAATGTCCTCCCACCTTCCAAGAGCTCATTAACCGCATTAGTTGCTAGCATGCAGTAAAAACAATACGACTGTCGTTATCTGAAGCAGGCAGATCTCATCACCCTGTCACCATTAGCGAAGCAATTATCTCTTCACATTAGCAGAATGCTTTCCCGCAACATGGTGGGAACTGTGTCAAAGTGAGAGGCAGATCTGTGTTCTAACGTCAGCTGGCATCATTCAATCCCTCCAGATTTTTTTCATTCCTTTTTCTCATTTTTACTCTCACTCTTTCTTTCTCTTCTTTTGATAGACATCCTCGCCCAAACCCATTAGTGAAACACTTTCTTTACTAAATGAGATCATGTGTTGTACACTGCACAAAACATTGCTTTAATTTACCGTGGATCAGTAGGATGGAAACACATCAGCATGAATGAATAAGTTGCTGTCAGTCGAGTTATCTTGTGGGGATCTTTATTATAAAGTTTTGAAACATAAACACTGCAAGGACAGAAATGCATTCTGCACTGCCGCACCTATAATCATAATGTCACTATGAAAATACCTGAAGAAAAACTGTTCGTTAGGTGAGAATCAAAGACCTGTTGTTTGTTTTTCTCATTTCTTCATTTGGCAGGCCATGAGTTTGGCCCATTAACTGAATTCCATTTTTTCCATCGCTGGAGAAATTTGATCCACTTGAAAGATTCAATGCTCTCCAGTTCCCCCCAGAATAGATTTGAATAGATGAATTATAATATCCATTGAAGAGAAAATGGCCTCTGTATTGTGCCTGCCGTGCTCAGGGAGCCAGTTACTGTGACTACCATTCTAAAGAAATATTTAACTCATGAATATCAATGAATTCAGTCTCATTGCATGACTTGATTGGATAACCTCTAGAGCGGTAACGCAAGAAAGGGGGCCTGACTTGTACCGTCGCGTCTGATTGACTGACCTGTGAGGTATGAAGTCGGGTGTATTCACTTGTGCAACCAAAATTATATTTCTAAATGAACGAGTGTAGAAGAATAAATGATGCGCAGCTGCAATCAGTCAGTAAATGCGAGTTGAGTGGTTGTATGCGAATGCGAAACAAATAAAAAGACAGACAGAGTTTACATACACAACAGACATTTGACGTGAGTCTCGATGTATGTGCATACCTGTGAGGTATGTGTTGTGGGAGGAGTTGATGAAATAGTGGGAAAGGGGAAGGGTCATGTCTTCACTCTGGTCCAGCTTCTCAGGGGGGATGATGCTGTTCTCCTCCCCATTCAGATACCTGGCAAAGCCTTCCACCGAGATCTGACCTGCACAAAACACAACACAGTGCATAGACATGTTAGTCAAAATGATACGTTTGACTTACTGGAATTGTTGGGTCGTTGTAAATTATAGAGTGTGGTCTAGATCTGCTCTATCTGTAAAGTATCTTGAGATAACTCTTGTTATGATTTGATACTATAAATTAAATTAAATTGAAATTGAAAACAAAAGCATAAGTCTGATGATATTCTTTATGTTTGTTATTGTCAACAAATCCAATAAAAAAAACTAAAACAAATATGAATTGATCTTATAACAAATTGTCTCTGTAGCCAAAACCTGTTAAAGCTTATTCTTCTGTGCCATAGAGCTCCATTGCTGTCTAAAATCTATTAAAAAAACATCAGTGAGACACACTGTTGCACTGGGTGAAATGTTTCTTCATTAGGATGAACATGGGCACTGCAGTTTATTTTGAATAAATCCCACGCAAGTCCTGCTGCCGTAAATACTTACTAGCACAACAAATGTGTAATAATCCGTGGCTGGAAATAGTCCTAAACAAATGCACTATTTACTCTTGTTTGAGTAACATTTGCTTAGAACTACAGTGCCCTGCTGTTTCAGAAAAGTATCTAGCCTTCTCTAAAAATTAAATTAGATATTTGCAAACTGTTTATATATATATATATATAAAGATTTACATCTTCAGTAGGAATCAATGGGCTAGGGGCCACAGACAGGGTAGGGAAGTCGTAAAGAATTGACGGACACACTAATATGTTGCGGGTTTTGATCTTTTCATGGGATTTGTTGACAACAATAAATAATTGTCAGCCTTATCCTTTACAATACATTATTAAAAACCATTTTACAAAAATATAAAAAATATTATTTTCAGACAGTCCTACCTTTGCAATGATTTAAATAAAACATGTACCATGGTTAACAATCTTGCAAAAAGTGTATTTTTGAGTGTTTGTGTGTACATTATACTGTGTACACATACTGCATTTGAAAACAAATGAGCAGTTGGAAGACTGTGTTCAAATGTTTTAAAGGTTACATTACAAAAATGTTCATAACCACTAATTAACATTGAGATTACATCAGTAGTTTAATTTAGCCGGAACCCTAATTCACTGTTTGTTGAAAGCCTTTGCAGTTAATCCTTAAAGCCTGCACCTCAGTGTTTCAGTTTCTTACATTTTACTGGGGGCGTATACTGTCAGTTATTAGCTGTCTATGTGGATAAATGCATTAAAAAATCTCCTGTTTTCACAGGTAGTTTCCAGTACAAACCTGAATTTCTACATTTCAGGTTCCACTAGCTTCAACTTGCATTGCTACAGCCCCAAATAAATCATAGAGGGATCTGAAAAAGCTGAACTGCGCTTGACGTTGTTCTTTCATGGTTGTGATTGTTTGTCAAGGTCACTTATGTTAAGCTTTGCCTTTTTGCTGTCATCACTGAGCTCATGTCTTCACTGAACTTGCTCGACAAAGTGAATAACACAGAATATGTATAAAGCTGGCAGAAGAAAAGCGCCAGTCATCCAGACAGAAGATTAAAATTTCCATAAACATTATCATACACGTCACACACCACACCTGCATGGATTCAGTTTTGTACATATAGCCAGTGCTCAGAGCTAAACCAAAACACTTGCAACCTCCTCCACCCACACGTACACACTCGCTTGACGTTATGCTAAATATGCTAAGTGATGCAAGCTCGATGGGTGCAGCAGGTCCCTCCGGCCACTTTATGCTAATTAATGCGGTGCCGCCCTCTGCAGAGTTGCTGGACTAATTAACGCTGGCTGCTGTCTGTGATATGTGAGCTCAGTAGAACTCACGGTCTTCCTTGCTGACTGCCAGGTCCTCCCTTTGCCAGGCGGAGGCCTAAACTCTGTACCACTCAAACTGATACAGTACCCAAGACATTTGTAGGTCAAACAGGGAGAAACTGTGCTAACATGGCTGGGATTAGAGATGTACTTCAGTGAGAACCTACAGGTGTTACTCTAAAGGTGATGCTTGAAAGGTGGACTTTAATCTGAAAGGAGAGGACTCTGTTGAGCTGAAGGGAAACTGCAGTGTAAATGTATTCTAAATGTAATGATAACCTAGAAGAGTGGAATCTGACAAAGAGCCTCCTCTCTACAATCACCCGAAGATGAATATGCGATGATATGCCACCATCTACTCTTGACATAAAAGACTTTAAGCGTCTTGTTTCATTTACCATTTTATTCATCTGCATTCAAACAATGTAGGAACATTTGAGTGAGCACAGACTCAAGACAATGATAGAGCACTAAAGAGATGAATAAAAGGTATAATATCCACAAAATCACAGCTGGATACAGATAATGAGAAAGTGTGACAAAGAAAATGACACCTAATGCGCTCTGCTATCTCTGATTAAGGCGTATACGCATCTACGCATACTGACTGTGTGCATCAACATGAGGCTTTTTTAGTGCAACATACAAGCACATGCTTACTATGCAAAAAAACACACACACACACACACACACACACACACACACACACACACACACACACATTTCTACATGCATGTACAGTATGAATGTCTTTGAGAGAGGAAAAAGTGTGTTAGTGTGAGTGTGTGTGAAGGTAGCATGTGGAGCTCTGGACCCCTCTGCAGAGCAGATGGCAGCACTTCCTCTGGCTAGATAAATACTTCACATGGGGAAATCTGTCACTGGGACAGAGAGGGGCACGCTTCCAGAGAGCCTGGGATGGGCTGAACACACAACATTGCAGTACGAGCACATGACTGTGATCAGAGTCAAACACAGGGCGGTTAAACAGGAAATTTCAATGTGGTTTCAGGAAGTATTTGATCAAATTTAGGCACCCGATTCATTTTGTCACACATTTATAAAAAAAAAAAAAAAAAAAAGTAAAGTAGGTACTTTAGGAGAAGAGATGATTAAAGTGGCACTCATGCCTTGCTTTAGTCAGTTCAGGTGGATTTAGTTTTAGTGTAATCAGTAATTAAACGTACAAATATGATCGGCATAGTAATGATACACTGAACAGGTTTTTAGATAAACAGCCTCTCCTGGAACCAAAGATTAGCATTTTGTTATTTTAAAACAGTAAGTCGATTTAATAATAGCCTCCAGACTATGTTTTGTTCTCCAAGTATTTTTAAATATATTCAACTAAACTTCAGATCTGCAGCATAGTGACAAACTGCTGTATGCAGGTATATCAAGTCAATCATCCGTGAAGATTGAGCAATGCTCACTGTTGCTGCTTGGGAAACACACCCAAGGTACAAACATTTTATAAATCAAGTGGCATGCTGTGATATCGTTAAATTTACACGTAGTATTGATTGGGAGGCCGGAGACATTTCATGTAGTCAATAGGCTCCATTTGTTTAAATGTTAGTGCACAATACAAAGTATAATCTAATCAAATGCACACTGAGTTTGTATTTTCAAGTGTTTGTATTCTATTATATATTATTTTGTTGACATTATTTTCAAAATGGTTTGGTGTGACTTAATAGGGAGAAAAAAACAACCCAGCGATTTGCTCGAGAACAGATTGTGGTAAGTCACCCATTTTGGCACACTATGCTTTCCAGCAGACATAAAATTTGAATTGGCACATATTCGACCTTGATGCCTGATATCTGGAGTGGGATGTTCTCTGGGATGTTTTGGCAACTCTCTGTCCACTGCCACTTTAGGTGACAGACACAACGTGCCCAGGACGTGTTGGATCCCCTACGCTCATCCATCTGCATCTTGATTGTTCATAAATTATTCTGTGCCACTCTTGATGCTCTAACACGTGCAGCATTGTGACGGTGATGATTGTCATTTTTTATCTTTATTGTTTGGATGCTAGGATTAACAGGTAGATAGATGCTGCTACATACAGTAGTGGTGGTGATGCATGCAAATGGACTAAACACGTTTACCAATTAGAAAACACATACAGTATGTCGTATTGAGCAAGTTCAACAGTTTGACACTACGCAGAATACAAAAACACACTGCAAACACAGCCAATACAGAAACAATACAAGTTGTCAAACTACTACTGGTTGCCTGGCAACTGCTCCCGCAAAAGAAATAGTCCAGTACATAACCCCCAACCCCCCATGAAAAGGCAGACTGAATTACAGATTAAACATATAAGATTTAATTACGGAGCTTTAGAGGTGCTGGTAGGTCAGTTTGGTTACATTAGGACAGAGTAAGGCTAGCTGTTTCCCCATTTCCAGTCTTTGTGCTAAGCTAAGCTAATCGGCTGCTGGCTGTAGCCTTAAATTAGACAGATATGCGAGTGGTATCAAACTTCTCCTCTAACTCTCTGACAGAGAGCAAAAAAGCACATTTTCCAAAATGTCAAACTACAGTTGCAGTGCACCTAGCTCTCTCAGCCACCATAGCTACTCTTATACGGGATTATTTCAGTCTTCTGCCAATCAAATCATTGGTCTGTACACATTCTATGCCTCAGATATGTTTTTTTCTCAGCAGGCATTTCCTTTCTTAGAAACAGATGTACAGTAAGAGACACAAGATTTGTGAATTCTACTAAGAATAAAACTGCAGAGCAGTCAAGAGAAATATGTAAATGACTCGCTTTAGTGTTTGTGTACATGTTAACATACTTGAATGTGCATTTGTGGCCAAAAGTGGACACCAGGCAGCAGTGTTCCTATGGCAACACCCCTGCCAAATGTATTGTGGTGGGGGCTGGAGTACAGAGTTAGGGTAGGGTTGGAAGAGGTTGGGTGTATGTGTAAACATTTTGGTTTTTGTTTGTGCTTTCCAAAATGTTTTACTACATAACACAATTGCACTTTTGGTTACATATACATCAAGTGTATTAATTACTTGTAGTATTAATCGTAAAAATGACTTATGTGCGCCTTCTTTTATTTACAAAACCTTGCTGTTGACTGTGCCTTATGTGACATATAAGCATAACAGTGTGCTTGTGTTTACTGACAGACATTTGAGCCACTGACCTTTCTGTGCCAGAGAAGCGTTGGGTTCATATTTGTCCACTAGCATCTGGACCTGTTCTGGTTTGAGAGGAGGGTAAAGTATCTCGTTCAGACGAGGGTCTCGCTGTTTACTGTTTATAAACTCTGTCATCTGCTCCAAACTGAGGTATGGACGACTCTTAGCTCCCCTGAGAAGAGAGAAGGGGATAAGGTGAGTTGTCGATATAAAAAAAAGGGAGAACACGGGGAGGGTTACCAAGTGAGATGTGGGCGCAAGAACAGAATTCAAAAACTAAGATGAGAAAAATGAATCATGGAGAAAATGATGAAGGAAGAAGCGCTAATTAAGGAAGCAAAGAGATCTGGAAAGGGAGAGCAACACAAGCGCAAAGGAGCAGAAGATTAAATGTAGTGTTGAGTAAATTATGAGATTTGATTAAAACGCCTTTCATATCTAAGCCTGTTCCACTAAATTATCATCTCCATATCCTTCTGGCTCTCATGCCATCTCACTTAACTGTGATTAGGATGGAGATTTATGACTCAGAGTGGCCCCGGTCATGCTAGCATGCTGCCTCAGCTGATGGTCTGAGTCCCTCTGGGCCAAGGGGCAGCTCAGCACGAGGGACCACACCGCCAGGCTCGAGGAGAACCAGGGCCATTATGACACAATATCTGTACTAATTAAAGGCTTATGACGACTGTAATGGGTAAAAGCAGGTGTCTTAAGCCTGCAAAGCCATATTGCCTTTTCAGGGATTGCAGCCATTATCTAACTTCCAGTCTGAAACGGGGAACAGATGGCTGTGAAAATAATGATATTAAATGAATCATTCTCACATTTTTTCAAGTTTTTCAAACAACTTTTTAACTGGGAATCAGCGCATTCTTTGGAGGCTGAAAAGATTATTGATTACTTCCTGACAAGACTTTTTAAAAAGGCAAATACTACTGAGGGAAACATGGTTCTTACATGTCAGAGAAGATGTGGTCCAGCTCAGATCGGGGGCAGATGTTGCTCAGGAACATGTTGTAGACCTCTGGATTGAAATCCTCTTGTGGGATGGAGTCATTCTGCTGCAGACGACAGCAACATGGTCACATGAATGGTCTACGCATACACGTACTGTACATACAAATCACAGGGGTGGCCTTGTGGGTACAGACACTGTGGAAGAACTACAAATCTAGTATCAGAAGTGATCCACTAGTATTGCTACAATTATATTTTCAATGTAGTGTGTGGGTGCTAAACTGTCCCAGCTTATACGTAACTGAAGTTTTCACACAGTGGGACTCATGCAAGAACATTTATGCGTACGAGTGTTTCATATTGAATTCAGCAAACCCTTGTAACTGCACAAGTTGGATCTTTCTATGTGCACAAGTCAAGATCTGTCTTTCATGCTATGGGATGTTCTATGGCTAACCCCAACCTCTAGTCTCTCTCTGGAAGCGATTACTGTACATGCATATACATTTAAAATGCAACTATTTAAACAAAGACGACTGCCTGCAATGTGAACCTAGACTTAAGACACAAGTGCTCCTTATATAGCTATCAGAGCCAAAACAGGTCTGATAAAGACACAGTGTGCTCAGCAGCAGGCAATAGCATTGTGCCAGCAAGAAACAGAGCAGAACCAAATTGGAGAAAAGAAGATGAGGAAGGATGCACTAAAGGACGGATGCAGGTCAAGCCCTGCTAAAACTCAATGAGCCATTCTAAAGACTTTGGTGGAAGCTACGTTGTGTTTGTGCTTTTGTCTATGAGTGTGTGTGTGTGTGTGTGTGTGTGTGTGTGTGTTGAGGGATTAACAGCACTACCGTTTAGCTGTAATTACTTGAGCGTTGGAACAACAGCAAATCCCACCAGACCTTCATACAGCAACACGTTCTTACCTCCTGCTCTCCCTGTGCTAATTATACTAGCTTGTTCTGTGTATGTGTGTATATGTATATGTGTGTGTGTGTGTGTGTGTGTGTGTGTGTGTGTGTGTGTGTTTGTATTTCTTGTGTGTGTATGTTCATTTTGTTTGTATTATGAAGCCATTCATTACAGCTACAATATGCATATGTTTCAGCATTTTCTCACTTTCAAACATGCAAATTGCTTGCTACTGCTGGAATACATTGTTTGCTGTGTTTGGGGGACTGTTTACACCCCAATGCATGACGGGGCAGGTTCTCTCTAGTGATATCCGGGAGAGGTAAAGATTAAACAGCTTTTGTCATCTCTATTGCTCCCACTGGGTCTATTTGTTTCATTACAACCAAGGCTAAATCAGTTCTGAGTGGGAAGTCATGCAGACAGCCAGAAAATAAGACTCCAAACAAATGAGCAAAGCAGCAATCAGCTGCTGTTTCAGGAGAATAGAGAATGAGCTGAGGACAGACTGATGGATGGGTGGGTGGGTGGATGGATGGATGGATGGAAGGATGGATGGATGGATGGATGAAAATGATGAAAGAGCTTGGAGTATAAGATAGGAAAGAGAGGCAGAGAAAGAGGGACAGAGACATGAGCTGGTTCAAAGATATGATAAAGGGGGAGATTCAGTATTTTGGTCTCACTCTGCCAGAAGGGAGGTTACAGTTTTCCAGGGCTGTCTCTACTCGCTTCCTGTCTGCTGAGAACATCCTGAAGATACTGCGGGGTGACAAAAAAACACAGCCTGATGAGTAATCACAGAAAATGCCACACATACAGAGGAGTTCTCACTCTGATCCTCTGTGTCAAACTGATGAATTCATCACAGCTTTTAATTGATACTTATTAAGGACACCCTGTGAGAAAGCTCTGCTGTAGCAGCAGCAAACAGTAACAAGGATAGAAGGAAAAAAGTGAAACTAAAAAGAAGAGAATACAACCACATAATTGCAGGACAAATTACATGTTACAAGACAAAAATGAGACAAAGAAATGCCAAGATAAAAATTGAAAATTTAATATATGCAGAATAACAAAACATAAAAACTGAAAAGAGACGATGTGGGAAAAAATAAAACCAAATCAGTCTAGTATAACAGCACTCTAATAAATATGCATTTGGAAAGTTGTAGTTTCTGATGCTGTTGAGTTATATTTCATTATACCATATATATATGTTTCTATTTTGACTGCTTTACCTTGCCGTCAGACAGCTCTGAAGCTATTATATCACTCTCTTCAAAGCCACCAGACTCATTTGACAAAAACAGTATTTTTAACTCGCAGAACACGAGAGTTGCTAACCCTTCAAAAAAAAACAAAGTCACACAATAACAACTTTTTTTAGGGTGCTAAAATAGGTTTTGCCCCTGCCGCTGTCCACAGCATTACATACCACAGCATTACATACACACGTGTCCGTGTTGGTAATCCTGCCTGCTTCTCCAAACTGGGGAAACTACTCCATCTATTGTAGGTAATACACTGACTATGGATAAGTACCTCATACAACTAACCCTAACCCACCGAACTATCCCTTTAATGAACTGTTATAGTAAAATGTAAATATTACAATACAGACTAAATTGATTGACTAACCCTAACCCCCTGTCTAAACTCTAGATGGCAACACCATATCTACATAAAACGTGATAACGTTTGTAATCCTTTATAAAGACGATATTAACAAAGACATGTTTACACAGATGATCACATCACCAGTCTCACCAAAACAGGCTTTTGTCTGTGTGAATAAACACAACACATGCAGATAAAATGTTTCCAACTCCACAACATATAACTGACCATCATATGACTGCTGTCTTGTGAAAACCATGCATCTTCAAAACATCGGGTTTTCATGAGCTAAGACAAACAGCTCTGTTTTCAGCTTTGTGACACCACAGTTTTCAAATATTGCAATGGGTTTTAGATATTTTTCTTTTTTAGCTTTGGAGCTACTGTGTATGGTTTTTACTGGACCTTGTCATTTTGAGTGTAGAGAAAGACAGTGCTTCTGTGTGGTTGGGCTACTGTCCTGTGTTTTATTCTAGTGTATATCTATCTAATACATCGGGAAGTCTCTGTTATGTGTGTGTGTGTGTGTGTGTGTGTGTGTGTGTGTGTGTCTGTCTTTAAAATATCTCATGAACTGTCCATCCAATCTACTTTAAAATTGGTTTTCTGGGTACCCAATGAACTTTGGAATTTGGAGCAGTTTGGACAGCGTTGGATATTCCTCTGTAAATAAAACTAAAAGACCGCGGAAAAAAGGTTTTGCTATAAAAAAATTATTTCTACCCTTCACAATGAAAGCCCAGCTTAAATTCACTCTGATCATTTCGCTTAGAGGAAAATCTATCAAAATGCTTTTTTGCTGAGACTAGACTGTATAGACACTATATCGTATTAAGTTGCTGTGAGCTGTAAATTCACCACTTCTTCCTTCTCACTCACTCACCCTCTATGCTCTATGTGTTTGGTTGTTGTGTGCAGCTGCTAACTTATACCACTAATAACATTACCGTCGGCAAAATACCCCTACAAGTCAAATTCTTACTTTAACGTTAAACGTCAAGCCACTAAGCATGTTTGCAAATTAACACCTCTGCTGAAGTGTTAAATTCCTTACCGATAGGCTATATGACGAGACAGCACCGCCGTCATTAAACGCTGACTGTCACGATATGACTGTCACGATATCAACATGCACTATCGTTGATGAAAAAGACAACACTAAAATGTAGTTTAAGAAGAACTCTCTTTATTTGCATTGCCTTCTACCTTTTCCTCCTTCCTGCTAGCTGTTTAGCTCTGTTTCCGTTGGCCATAGCCTGTTTTAATTACATGAAGAGGTATTCCTGCGCAGATCCATGAGCGTGTACTGTATGCTCAGTGGGAGAGCAGAGTCAAGCTGACATCAGTCAAGCTGACATGTCCTCCCAGCTAGGAGGTTAATTCCCTAAACGGCAAGGAGTGTCTCTCTGCCTCTCTGTGTTGACACCCACTGTTTTCCTCTGCGGCTCTGAGGGAGGTTATCGCAGAAGTTCACTGCTGGCTGCCTGAAAGTTTAACTTGACTAATGGAGACGGAGTGAGCTGGATTTTCAATGAGCTGATGACAAACTCCCAGATAAGTGGAATTCATAAAAGGAAATTCTCACACAGATTGTGAGCTGAAGTTAGTGACCGATATAAAGGGGACTTTTCCAGGGTCATGCCACACACACACACACACACACACACACACACACACACACACACACACACACACACACACACACACACACACACACACACACACACACACACACACACACAGAGCTGAAGAATAATGGGAAAAATAAAAGGGAGTATTGTGACGACAGAAGGGACGGGTAACACATTCTAATAAATGCACACATATATGCAGAGAATGTGTGTAAACTGAAGCGTATACATGCTCATAGTAACGAGAGAAGGCAGAGGAAGCTACGCATTGATCAAAAGATAGATTGATAGATAGATAGATACTTTATTGATCCACAAGGGGAAATTCAATGTCCCAGTAGCTTAAGACATCACACACAACATTCACATACATCACAAACAGGATGATAAAAAAGCAAATCCACATGAATAGCATTGACAATAAAATAAAAAATACTAAATACTAAATAAAATTAAATTAAATAAAATAAAATAAAATTAAATTAAATTAAAAATTAAAAATCCATATGAATGTACTAAGGGATGTATAAGCATGAGACGCTTGCAGTGATAGGGCAGGAACTGACCCTGTGATTCAGTATGAGAGTGTGTGTCATGGTGGTGGTGCAAATAGGTCCGAAAGAGCAGAGAGGTGGCAGGGGAGAGAAGGGTGAGTCAGAGAGACTTACTTCTTGACGGGGATTCGCCCCTCAGGGTTGAGCTGCAGCTTCAGCCGAGTGTATCTGCATTGGACAGAGCACACACACCACACACAAAATGAAATCAGCAGTTTGTCTATTTGAGTAATGTACTTGCTGAAATGTAATTTCTGTGTGTGTGTGTGTGTGTGTGTGTGTGTGTGTGTGTGTGTGTGTGTGTGTGTGTGTGTGTGTGCGTGTGTGTGTGTGCTTGAGTTTACATGTGTGACTGATACACATAGACATTTTCCGTGTCTGTCTATGAGTGAGTATGCAAAGTCAAACAGGCACACTGGTGTCTCTATAGTCTATATCCATGATGGTTCACTTCCGGGATTGATCCAGTGCCACCGGAAATTCCTCCGAATGTCCCTCTTTTCGGCTGGATGTCCGTTACCTTCCACTTCCTTTGTGTTGGGATTTTAAACTCCGGTGGATTTTTGAGGACTATGGTTAACTGCTCCTCAGATCTCTGCAGGGTAAATCTAGACAGCTAGCTAGACTATCTGTCCAATCTGAGTTTTCTGTTGCATGACTAAAACAACTTTTGAATGTTCCACCAAAACAAGTTCCTTCCCGAGGCTATTTTGCAGCGGCACCGTGGCTCTGTCCGGCACTTAGCGCCGCCCATGACGATTGTGATTGGTTTAAAGAAATGCCAATAAACCAGAGCCACGGACGATTTCGCCTACCTGGGCAGCACCGTCAACAAATAGGGGTGGAACTGACGCAGATGTGAGGGCTAGGATCGGAAAGGCAAGGATAGTTTTTCTCCAACTGAAGAATATATGGAGCTCAAGGGACTTGTCCATGAAAACAAAGATCAGGGTCTTCAACACCAATGTGAAGTCAGTTCTTCTCTACGGCGCCGAAACTTGGAGGACCACCGTCACCACCACCAAAAAGATCCAGACATTTATCAACACATGTCTGCGATGCATCCTCCAGATCCGTTGGCCTGATACCATCAGCAACCAGGAACTCTGGCAACGCACGAACCCACTGCCAGCAGATGAAGAGATCATCCAACGACATTGGAGATGGTTAGGGCGTACCCTCCACGAACCGGCTTCCAATATCACCAGACAGACCCTTTCATGAAATCCCCAAGGGAAAAGGAAGAGAGGTCGACCTAGAAACAGCTGGCGGCGGGGGTCAAGAGGACAGGTCACACTTGGGGACAGCTGGAGAGGCTTGCTCAGGATCGAGAAGGCTGGAGAATCCTTGTATGCGGCCTATGCCCCAGTAGGGGAAAATAGGCGGAAGAAGAACAAACCAGAGCACGTTTTTCTCCCATCCCGGAATGCTGTGTGGACTAGTAATGACTAGTAACTAGCCAGACCCTCCTCTGAAGCGCTGTGGAGGAAGGTCTGGCAAAGCGAGATTAGTGTCTCTATAACACCGAGCGGCTGACTGCATGTGAAGAGTTCTCTGTGCACACTTTGAGTTGTTTGGCTGTGTTTACATGACGGTTTCGAATTGTGTCTAATCTCTGGAAGTCTTGCATTGGCAGCACAGAGCCATGCAGCAGCAACACAGGCAGCGCAGCCTGGGCTAAAAATAGCTTAGCTGCAACAACCATTACAGGCTGGGCTTTAAGTGGCTCCTGGCTAATAATTAATATCCATTACAGTGTCCACTTCATAGGGCAGGCTGGGTGCCCCAGGCAAAGTCCCAGATAGCTGTAATGGTTAACAGGGACAAACTGGCTTTTTTTTCCAAAAAAGAAGAAAAAAAAAAAGAGGAAAACGTGAAATGAAAAATGCTGGCAGAGAAAGTTGAGTAAGTAAGAGTAAGAGAGTAAGTTGACAACAGTTGATGTCACTGGAGTAAGTAAAGAAGGTGTTTAGTGTTTCTTGATGCCCTCATCTGCCTGTATTATTTATTAAGAAGGGAAACCTGATTACTTGCATCTGTCTCTGTTTTCTGTTTTACTCACCACTTTCTCTTTCTCTTTCCGTCTGTCTCACTCTCTCTCCCTTCTGACTCTCTACTATCCCTTTCTAAGTAATTTTGAACAACGGAGGTCACGTAATACAGATACTTATTTCTGCACAACCACTTACTTTTTTGTCATGGGTTGATGAAAAGAAAAACATTAAAGTACAAAGCAACTTCAGTACTGGTAAAGTTTTCTAGCATAGTCACAGGTCATCCCATTGTAAAAATGTGCAGTTCTAACCCTAATCATTGATAAGGCACAAGGCGACAAAATCCAAGGAGTGGCCACAGCCCTATGGCATTGATCTCAAAACAACATCTTGTAGCAAGCAGCCACTTAAAGACATGCTGGGTTCTGTTTTATTTCCTGTTGCTAGGAACATTGCCTATATACGCTAACATTTTTTTTATCACAGCATTAAGAGCTAGCGATGAGAATTAACCACATGCAGACAAACATCAACGTCTCCTCATGCTGTAGTAGTGGTATGACAAAGAATCGTCTTATTTGCAAGCAAGCAGTGCACAACAACAACTGCGAGCAACCACCGTGACTGTGGAAGCTGTTCTATTCAATTCTATTCAAATCTGTGTGTACTATGTGGTCGATGGCCACTTTTATTGTCTCATAAGTCAATTAGACTCCTCAGGGGTGCGAGTTAATGGCTTCTGTTTACTGATAAACATCAGACAGCTGGGAGTTGTTACCAAGCACAGGCCGTTATATTCTCTCAATACAATATGGCAGATTCATATTTAGGTTCACTCTACGTAAACTGCACTGACTTACTGCACACATAAATCAGCTGTCAACAATAGATCGATGTGTGTATTTCGATCAGATCAATACGAGCGCGGTGCTGTTAGCCGTTAGAAACAGTTATTACACAGGATCAGAGGTGGTGTGAGGGCGACTGATGACAACTGTCTCACTGGACAAAGAGCCAGTGATGAGGGCTCAGGTGATTTATGTAATAGGCTGGAGCCAACAAAAATGGTGACTCATTTTTAACTTTGTGACACCCCCTCAATTTGCAGGTCAGCAACTCGACCGGTTTAAGGATCTACTGACACGGGTCTGTCAATATGTCATCAATGCAACAAAAATATAAGCTACAGCACCATATGGATGCAAACCCAAACACATACATGCTGTCACATATGCACTCCTGCACTGAGAAGCAAATAAGCAGACTGAGATGCACATGCGGGTTTATGAACTAATTTAACATATTTCCAGCTGTTTTATTTATCCTCCTCCTTCCTTCCTGTCTGTTTTCTCTCTCCTTACTCTCTCCATCGATGTGAGGTTTTTACCTGACCTTTTAAACTCTAACCCTCAGGCTGCATTGTGGAGCTGTGATAAGCAACCTCCTGTGTGTGTGTGTGTGCGTGTGTGTGTGTGTGAGTGTACAGTACAGTGTACATGTACCCTGGTGTATGCATAAAGGAGTCTGTATGTGTGCCGCAGGGTTTATGATGTTTTATTGCATACTTTGCGCAGTTACGTGCGTGTTACAAATATGCTTTTGCATGCATATGTAAGTAAATTACACATTAAGTAAATTATTGTGTATTGTTGGAGAGTTGGAGCACTTGGCTGGAATGACAGTCCGTCATATGTCTCTTTTAGACAAGACACATAATTTGCTTTTCCCAGTAAATTTACAGTAAATAGCTGATGTGACGCTTGTGATGACTGACATTTTGTTGTTTCTAGCAGAACTGATTTTCATATTTATCTTGGGGATTTACATTTTTGGTGCGACTGCTTGTGTGAGTGTTTGTGTGTGTGTAACGTGCGTGTGTGTGTGTGTGTGTGTGTGTGTGTGGATGACCTACATTTTTTCAAGGCAGGCCTCTCTGGACATGTTCTGTACAAAGAGGTTAGATGCCAGGTTGAACAGCTCTTCCGCCCATTCCTGCAGGAAATAAAACACACACACATACAGAGTCAGATGCAAACCCTAGTGCTGAGGATTGAAATGGGGTGGTCTGTTATTATTGACGTGTTAGGAATTAATGCAAACATTAGTTTGGACATGCTGATGTGGATATGCTGATAATGTCCATTTGAATTCAGAAAACATGTAGTCAACCTAACAGCTTTAATTTCTGCAAAGTCATTGTCTTTATTGTGATTCACTTAAACGCCTAGTTTAAACTTCAACTTTATTCAGTTGAAAAACTTTACCGCAGTCATTTCATTAATGTTAATGAAAATGTTTCATTAACACGGATCCCACAGACACGAATAGAACGCGTTATCATTATAATTGTTTTGTTCTGGTGCAAAATATTTACCTTCGCCGTCTCCTCCTGGAAGGCCATGAAGTTCAGATAGGTGATGTTGACCATGTCAGGGCCGCTCACTACTGTCAGCATCCTGTTCTCCATCTTCCCCGCCAGCGTGCTGACATCCAGTAGCTCACGCAGCTTGGCATCCTGAATAATGAAACACAAGTGAGACAAAAAGCATCGCCGTTATCAAATTCAGCAAACCAACGAAATTCATCACGTGAAAAGTGTATTTTCATTTCAAAATCAGTCCCAATCATGTTGTGCCAGCTTCTAACCCCAGCTGCATACACAATGTAAAACACACCACCTTTACAACAGTGGCCTACAGTTAAATCAAAGGCGCGTCCAAAACCTCGCAGCACAAACAAAATGGCCATTATTGGAAAGGCAAAACATAAAACAGGCCAGGGAAGTGAGAGACAGTACTGCTCTGTGTCATGGTTTTGTGGTTTAACCTTGCTTTGCAACCCAAATCGCCCTCTGAACGCACTGAACTGAAACAAGACCCGCTTGTATTTGGGAGTGTGCACCTTGTCTGGCAGCCGATTTATGTGATTAATGAGAGGTCAGCCGTCTGAGGCAGACGGTGTGAGGAGCGAGGTGAGACGCTGCAGCCCCAGACGATCTCGGTGTGACACGCAGGTTCCATATTAAAGGCTATAAAAGCAGCAAACAAGGGTTAAGCAGCACTATCATAGGAGACAGTTCCAGTGTAAACTAACTAAAAGGGCTGGCGGCAGTAATATTACTGAAACTGCAAGTAATATTACTGAAAAAATAATGACACTGGTGAACTTACTGGTACAATATATAGACTTTTACTGTTTCAAAGCACAGAAGTTCACAAAATATCTGCAGGGGATGGATGGTGTTATTTATTGTACTATCTATGACCCCACGACAACTCTCTAAATCCTGAGAGCTTAATGGTTTTCAAACCTTGCTTCCAGCTTGTTTTTTTTAGTATGGGAAACATCCTCCCGCCTGGTCACATTTCAAGTTTAACTGTGGGAAATGATACTAAGAAGAGCAGCCAATGCACAGCAGTGCCTCGTGACCAGGCATAATCAGTGGATTCACTTATAGCTGAGGAAATGCCATGAGAGATGCTGTTTTTGCTCAGATAAGTTTTTAACAAATGTCTTCACGAAAACAGCTAATTCCTGAGAGGAAATTGTCTCCACCGTGAGCAATGCAATTTTCAGATTTCAGAAGAATACAACTTTAATTCCCCACAACCTTCATCGTCTAACAAATTCAGCAGGCTGAATGAGTCAGTTGTACGACGTCTGTTGTCTCTCGTAACAAAACATTGGACGCTGGCAACAGTTCAGTTCACACAGAGAAAAACAAAAATAATTTGTATTCAGCAGAGGCAACTGTCTGAGGAAAATGAAACCAAACTAATTTTAGCAAATATACATTTAAGCAGCTCATCTTTGGCGCGAATCATATTCAAAAGCAATCTACAATGCCTCTGAGGTACAAGAGAGGAATAACAATGATCTTTTTCTCTCCTTTGCTGCCCCAATACACAAGCAGCATACAAAATGGTTGCTCCAGCTTAATTAACACAACAAAAAAGCCCTGTAAGGGATTTTGCAGTGAAAGCAAATGAGCTCCAACTAATTTAACCAATCAAACAAAGAGTATTGTGTCCTGTGTCACGCTGATAAATGTCCCCTACATGTCCCTCACGCCCCTCAATCAAATTGTGCGGCTTAGTGGCGCCCATTGTTATCATGCTGAACTTTTCTGAGGCAATACATTTTCCCTATTGAAGAATCGCTCCCCACTGACAGCCTGTCTGTCTGCCTGCTTCTCACAGTCAAGTTTTACAGCGTGTGACTGTATGGAGAGATACTTTCTATAATTTCCAAAAGAGAAGAGGACGTGAAACTCACTCTACATACTGCACGTTGCAAAAACGACAGGATTCCAGTTTTGTATGATTTGCACATAAGGTTAGAGTGACATGACCGTGGGCTTGACCACCAATCAATTGAACACTAAGTGCTGATTTGAATGGGGATCCATCACTGTCCACTAACGTAGTCTGAATGCCTCCAGTCCCTTCAATCAAAGCATAAAAAGCCACTTTCAATTTGCTAAAACACACAATGCTCAAGAACCCTTTGAGAGATGCTTTGGCAGACTGCCAAAGATGAAAGCCTTCTGAGAACAGAAGAGACGATAGTAAGATGCATATTTCATTCTTTACAGTGCTTGAACGTCAATACAATTTGATACTGTTTTGAGCGATGCTACTTGTAGCCATTAGCTGAACATACAGCTCATCTCCTTGTACGCAGTCAGCGCAGGGCTGATCTGGAAGGGAGCTGCAGGCACTCACAGCACATCAACTGGAGAAACATCAGCAGTTATGTTGGAGAAGGAGAAAAACGAGCTGATGTCAGGGAGGCGGACCCTGCTGGAGGAGGAGGAATGAAGAGAAATAGAAGTGAAGCCATGAAAAGAGAAGAACAGAAGAGGAGAGGAGTGGACTCAGCCATGTGAGTGAAATGTAATTTGTGCTGGTGCATTGTGGGAGCCATTGGAGGCATGCCTGAGGTCCCAGTCACCACAAGAGATTTAGAGCCAAACAAGCTATGGGTGGGGGTTGGATGGGATTTAAGATGATGGTGTGGTTGAAGCAAGAGGATGCCTCACAGTCTTTGGACCACTGATTTTATATTTCTAGAGTGTATGCGTGTGAATGTGTTTCATGTGTGTTCATTCAGGCATATATGACGCATGTTAGCAGCTGCAGTGTGTCAGTACCGGAGCCCTTCTCATTCACTTAGCATTCAGGTGGAACTGCAGCCTGAGGAAATACACAGACCTCCTCTTCCTGCCTTAGTTTGTCATGAGGCCCAACCTGTCACCAGCCATGCACTCAAACTGTGTCCCACTCTGTTGGGCACAAGGAAAAGGATTCAGATTGGCAAAGGGAAGCCAGCCGCACCTCGGGTCATTAAACCTGCAGCACGACACCTGTCTAAACTCACACACAAGCCAGCTTGGACTCGCACAATCACAAATACATACACAAACACACACACACACACACACACACACACACACACACACACACACACACACACACACACGTACAGTGGGAATAAATCCGGACACACACATTTAAACACGCACAGAAACATCACATCAAAGGACATTTCAATATGAATGATTAATGATGAAACTGCCCAATGTCCTTTAATGTACTGCACCACAGATGGGATGCCAGGTATTAAAAACGTAAAGCTTTAGTGAGTAACTTTTTTTTAACGTCCGTTACATTCAAGCCACTGCCAAATGAGTTGCTACAAAGCTAATTAAGACTATCAGCTCCACACAACTCTCTCTGTATTTCTCAGTATGGCTTTGTTCAGAAGATTGTGTCGTCCGGCATCTTTCACGCACAGAAAATCGAGCGAATCGAAGATAATTACCTCTTCTGAAGTATCCAGCATGTTTTTTTTATCCTCTGTGTCCTCCTTGGCTACTAGCAACTGCGTGGAGGAGGGGTGGGGGGTGGTGCGCAATCACGGAAGGCTGTAGCATGTGGACGCGCCGACAGTGTTGTTGTCATTACTTAGAATTCCTCATGGGGGCGACAGAAACTACGCACTATAGCAAGTCAAACCCACAGAGATTCCCGTTAAAACAAGCAGCTTCACAAAGGAAGCGCTGCGATTCTCATTCTGGACAAGTAGAAGTGGTAATATTTCTTTTTTTTTTTTTTTTAAATATGTTGGTGGCGGTTGAAATAATTGATTATGTGTCAAGGATAGCTGCTTTAATAAATCAACAGTGCCTCGTTCCAGGAAGGTGCTGCTGGTGTACAAATTGATGCTACAGTTTCTTTATAGTGCTCATATTGTGCTTTTTGGCTTTTCCCCTTTCCTTTATTGTGTTATATATCTTTTTGTGCACATTATAGGTTTGCAAAGTAAAAGCCCAAAGTCCACCCCAAAGGAACATCTTCCAGAGAAAACACTGTTCACAAACTGCTCCAAACAGCTCTATTGTGAGCTGTTCAAAATCGGCACGGCTTTCTACGTCACAAGCCGAAACGAGCAGGCTAATCGCAACCATTAGCTCGTAGCGTTAGCATGCTAACGCTAATGCTAACGCTAGCATGCTACGTCGTTCTCAATAGCAAAGCACTGCTACAACACACACAAGTTCACCATAATCTACACAAGAACTACTTACATGTGTGCCCTCATTTAGAAGTCTCCCAGCTAATCCTGCCTTGTAACTGACTGAAGTTGTAGAAACAGCCTTTCTTTTACTGTCTATGGAGCTAGCTAGCTGACATGATCTACATCTGAGCTACTGGGAATGTGCAAGTGCAATCAAAGATAGTACAGAAGAAGAAAAGAGGTCTCACTTTGTAGCTAAAACAGAGACCAGCTGAAAAGAGGATCTGCAGCAGTGAGAGAGAGTGGTGCAGTACAACAAAAATATGGTGTTTTTTGAAAATTAAACCATGTAAACCTATTCTGGTACAACCTTAAAATACAATTATGAACCTGAAAATGAGCATAATATGGCTGCTTTAAAAGAAAAAAAAACATTCTGGTTGGCATCTTGAGGATGCCTGCACTTTAGTTGACCCCGCCAGGCTGTGCAGTTTGTAGCAGTTCACAGTACATTTTTTAAAGCATCTGCAGTTGTTAAACTGAAAGGATGTTTAGAAAGCACAGAGATTAAGACATGATTTCAGGGCTTTAAGATTTAGTTGGATGCAAATATGAACTTTTGTGTAATGTATATAAGTTGCATGTAGCATTTTGGACCTTGTGTAAACAGTCAGATACTATCATCATCTGCTGTGTATCACCTCATGTGACCTCACACTTTTACACACTCCTCATGAATTGCTAATCCCTTCATCTAACAAAACACCCAATTATGGCCTTTTTAACCCCAAAGAAGCACAAGTAGAGATAAACATAACCTCTCATGAGCGGGAGGGCTCAAAAGTTATAAATGACTTCACATCAGTATTCAGAGGAGCGCATCTTAACTTGTGGAGCTGTGACACTGTGGAGAAGCACTGCAGGTTGAGCAGGGCATTCTCCCGCTGCTGGCTAGCCTTGTTAACTAACAGAGCGGCAAGATGCTGCTGGTGGGGCCAGTAAAGAGCCTCAGGCATTTGGAAGGGAAATTATGGGATATCAAGCTGGGGGCGATGTGCTCATTCTGCCACACAAATACTGTGCAGACGCAGGTTTTCTTTTTTTTTTTCTCATTTTTCAAAAATATTTTACGCACCCATGTGTGGAAATAGATGTGTGGCTGGATGATGATTCGCCTTAAGTCAATTACCTTAATGCCATTTTTGTGTTGGTTTGAGTGTGTATTTTGTGTGTTACATATGCTTCCTTGTCTATCAGCCAGTATGAGTCAGTGAGTCTACAGAGCATTTCACCCGCAGCAAAGCTAATCCTAAAACAACTCCCTCTCCTGGCGATGCAGTCATTTATTTAAGAGGGTCACGCTGCATCTGCAGAGCATGTTTTAAACATTAGCCACATCACAACTTACACAGACAGAAAGCATTGAAACACTGATCCCATTACAAGGAAGAGCCCCGTTTTTCTTGCCAAGCTAAAGCTGTTTCCCGCAAAAGAGATTGCTAATCATCCGCACGCATGCACGCGCACACACAGTCACAAAAATGTAGACATCACATTCTTCAAGCATCCTTAACCATATATACATCGCATCAAATACATTTATAAAACAACTTTCTTCAGAAAGGATATCAGTGAAAAATATTAGGCAAGTGAAGTTGTCGCACGCACGCACACAAACACGCACACACACACACACACACACCCAAACAAAGAGACAAAAAAAAAAAGAATCTTACACGTCACACCCTCACAGTGGGGAACTACAGTATGTAGCATTTCTGCTACAGGGGGACACCATCTAGTTCAGCTTTAAAGCTTTTCTGCTGATCAAGCGGCCTGTTTGATTCAGCCTCAATAGCAGCAGCCTTTCATATGAGGATGGGAGAGCTGTCTGCTTCCATTACAGCTCTGCAGTTTCATATTTTAAACTTCCTCAGCTTGGAAACTGCCTTACTAGTTTTTCTAGCTTGGGGTGAAACTCGGCCACTATGCAATGCAGTGTGTACAGACTGAGGATAAGCCGCGGATAAACCTCTCACAAACAACTGCATTGTAAAAATGAGCAGAGTACGTGAATGAGAACAGAAGATGGAAGGTGCGAGGGTAATCAGAGAGGGATCAGGAGGCAGTCTTTGATTCTGGGGATTCCACCCCCCCCCCACCCTCCTTTCCCTCTATCTGCATCCTGCTCTCATCCTCTCATCTGTAAGGCTCGCTGTCTGCTGCTTTTTGTTATTCTCCCACATGGTCATAATTCATTTGAGTACTAAAGTGTCAGTAGATGCAGACCACCACAGTTTCATGAGGCGGAGAATTGCCCACAAGGCCAGGAGTAAAAGGTCAGTGCTTCATCAGTCAGCTGTCAGGTTATGCATCACTGAGTATGGAACCAAGTGTGCACAAATTTGGCTTTGTGTGTGTGTGTGTGTGTGTGTGTGTGTGTGTGTGTGTGTGTGTGTGTGTGTGTGTGTGTGCCCCTGCAGTTGTAAGCCAAAAAAGACCTTCTCAAAAATGGGAAAAGGGTTTGCTTCGGGTTGAGAGTGCCAAAATGATGTTGATTACTTAAAATGATACTTACTTTCCTTTAAGCCATCTGGCTCTCTTGCTTGTAATGCAGCTGTATTGGCTACTGCCCATCAATGAGGCATCAGTAAACAGAGTTTGGGAGTTCAAGGATGCAGGGTAGCTAGAACAAGGCTGGTGTACAAGTGGGAAAACGTAATGATTTAAACTATAAACCCTCCTCAGCTTAATATTTTCTCTTTATATCGCATGTGTTTGATTGAGGGGTTTAATGGTTAAGAAGTGAATTAGAGTAAAAAAGCTTAAGATCATCATTAGCACTCTACATCTGCCAGTGGTGATGCGTCGTTGGCGCTCATGCATCACGGCCCAGATTGAGAAAACGCGTGGGAGAAGGTTAGAAGCTCATATGGACTTGACAATCCATCGTTCCAGTTTTTCAATAGGGGCATTTCATTAACCCCGAAGCAGCGAGACATGAAACGAGAGACGGAGGGGTGGACAGAGGGGAGACGGAGAGCACATATCACGCAATTTCCAAAATGCCAGCACATCAGCAATAACTTGTGGTGACAGGCACCCGTTTTTATGTCTTGGGGAAGTGGCATAAGATTCACACCCAATGCTAATCATCTTATGACGCACAGTGGAGCTGAGCATCACACACTAAGGAGAAAGTGATTTTTTTTTAAAGAGCAGTTATACGACCACTGTATATCTCATTTTATCATCAATAATCTAACCAAGGACTGCACAAACTTATTACAGTAATTCCTCTTACTGATCAGATGACAGTAAATAGTTTTCTTTGAATATGATATTGAATTCTAAGCAGTTGATTTAATCGTCCACCCACACAGGAACAGATTTTGAAGGACTTTGAAAGGATGACAAAAGTCACCTGCCCACTATCACAGTGTTAAGTGGAATAAAACTGCTGATGTCTGACAGCTGTTGACAGCTGCGATTGCAGCCTTGGCCAGAAAATGGCAGAAACTCCTAATTTAGTCTGCCACCACGCATCTAAAAACTCTTGACATCTCATTCAGGCTGCTGTGTCATTGAGGAGAAACACATTCTTCATGGGAAACATAAAGAATGCTTGACAGCATTTGAGTGCAAATCACAGCCCCCTCGATAACTAAATCATCTGGATTTTACAGTCATCCGACAGACACTGTCACAGAGAATCGGCCACAGAGGAGCCCTCACTGCTTCTGACGTTTCCTCCACCACATTCTTTCAATAACTCATCTCCTGAGCTGGAATACGTGTGTGTGTGTCTGCTTTTGTGTTTGTGTGTGCACCCCCTACAAAAAAATATCTTATCAATTACCACAACATAATTGCGTTTCATATTGGCTGTAATATCATTTCATTTATTTCACACCATTTCATTCTTCAAATAACCCCTGATATTGCAGCATGCTAAACTAATGTTTTTTCATTTTACAGTCAGCATGACCGCAATCTTTCCAAAAAAACAAATAAGAAAAGAATCTCTATCGACTACACATGATGACCGCAGGGCTTTAAAGAGAAAAATGGTCCAGGAATGGGGAGGAAATTGGACAATCTTGCTGAGAAATCTGCTTTTGCTCTGGCACCAAGGTAACATGTGAAGCATAATCTAATTAATATTTTATCTTTGCCGCCAAGGACTTCTCATATTTTTCTGTTGGATAAATACGGACTGTTATTTTGCATATGGACTCATTTATGTGTACTGGTCTTTAAAGACATGAGGCTTTCCAAATATGCAGAGCACGAGGAGCAGAACCACAGGCTTCAAATGTATTTATTTTTGACAATAAATCTCACGAAGAAAGGCTGAAATTAAGTAAAAATATTGGATGAGAAACAAGTAAAGGAAGATCTCCTTCATAGAGGAGTCACACCCTCCACCCAACACACACACTCCCCCACCATCTCTTAATAAGATATATAATAGATAAAAAAGGAAAGTTATACGTTTCTTAACTGATCATAACTGATACTATAAGCCTTACAAGATACAAACTATATACAAATACTTGTTGATCAATGAACGCAGGTTTCAATCCTACACTTACACTTACTCACCTACACTTACATTTGTATCAGAGATTTTACAATTAACTATCAAGTTTTCAAGCCGTATGGTGGGTACAGATACAAAAAGTGGCAGCCATAAAGAAAGAAGATGTTTTGCACTAAACTTCAAGGATGATGTTTGTCATTGTAAACTCTCTAAAAAAAAAGACTTCATTGTAAAATAGGTTCTTTAACAGCTGTTTAAGTCTTTACATACACATTCGTGGAAATAAAATCACAACGCCTGGACGAGACACGAGAGAATACAAGATTATACAGCCATTAATGGCCCAAAACAGACTTTTGTAGCAGATGCCTGAGTAAACACAAGGGATAACAGACCTGAAGGGAAGCAGACTGCACGCATGGATTAAGAGGGAACACAAAAGCTTGGAGGGCAGGACATGAGGATAATTATACAGAGGAGACTAGCCACATCTCTGTCACAGAGAGTCCCTTTTCACCTCAATTCCGGGGAATGTAACCTGCATAACAATCTGTTACAAGGGCACACGTTATTCAGTAGCAAATTGAGGTTGTAAATTTTACATTTGATCATACATGCATGTGTGCACTACTTGAAGTACTTAAGAGCTTGTAAGAGCGGGTTGGTGTCCGAGGGAGAGACAGTTTGAAGGAGTGGGAGAGAGGACACAAAAAAAGAGGCGAAAGGACGATTCACGCTGTGTGTGAATCATTGTGACGGAAAGACGGAGAGTCAGAAGGGGCAAGGGGCGAGGTTTGATGAGGTGGAAGCAGTCTACCTGGCATTCCTTCTTCCTCTGGCTGGCTGAGCTCACATTGGCCAGACAGGAAGGCAGAGGCACAGACAGGAGTAGGTTGACCTCAGATACACCACATGAACTCCAGCAGGAGAAAAATAATCAACTGCTGTGACTCACAAGCTCAGCACTTCTCATTAGAGCGAGCAGCGAACAAAACTGGGAACTTTGGTGGCACACAAGACAAATAGCTGAGCTGCTAATCAACTCAAACACGCAGCTCACTTGGATGAAGAATTTAGTAAAGCATGAGCAAGTGTGTTGTGTAATAAAACGATAGACTGCCAAAAACGAAACTGAGAATTTTATAAACAGGCAAATGTCAAAGAGGCTCACAGATTTTTGAACGCTTTGGAGCGTGATGGTATAAACTGGCATATAAGAAACATTTCAACTAGCTAAATGGATTAGATAGAAAGCGAAGGTAACATCTTGATCCAATGATCTGGTTAAGTTCAGGGTATGAGGGAATAAATGATCCAAAGGTAAACACCAGGTTAAATGAACTAATGACAAAATGCCCATTTAATACCATTTCATTTAAAGTAATTAGTAGTAATTTTTGATGCATCAAAAATGTGGATGCTCCAATTTGACTCCAAGTTTGTAATTCTGCTTGCTTTTCCCCCCATGCTACTTAAAAGTACTTCTTCTATCTCAGCGTAGCTCAGGTATTCTGGTCACCCACACTCTGTGACTCATTCGTGAGGTGGATGAACCCCATTCTGTTCAAGCTGTCCATCAAGTGGCAGTCTTTTAGGGGTGGCTCTAAAAACAGCTCCCAGGCACCAGAAACTGCCAGGTACATAACTACAGTAATTATCCTGAAGTCATTCAAAAGCTCTAATTTAGTGCGGGCAGACTTATGGAAATGCTGAGAAAATGCTAACAGCATTCGGTACATAGAGTACATGCACACGTGGAAGCGACACAGGCATGTGCACTGGCATACAAGAAGGCACAGATGCATAAACACCCACACAAAGACTAATAAACATGGTTAGTGCAAAAATAGACAGGGAGCAGAAACAGTTGAGAGACTGGTGGAACCTGCATCCACATTTTTGATGCACCCTGGAGCTAGACACTGAATTCCCACCTACTGTATGTGACCATGAACTCTTACTTCTCTGTGGAGGAGAGATCAATAAAGTATCCAATTATCAGAATAATTCGTAACTGCACATGTGGAAAGTAGACAAATACACCATAACTAATTCCCTAGAAATGTAACTCTGAATTAAAAAATGACATACCTACAACAGTGGTTTGTATTGCCAGCTAGCAGCAAAACACAGTGCAGGATTTTTCTTATAGCAACGTGACAAACACCCTCCCCCCCCTCTTTATGCTCTTCAATCAAAATCAACCTTGTTCCCTCAAAGTGGCCTGCAAAGACTCACAGTACATAAGGCTGTGTGTTTGAAAAAAGGGGCCATTTCCAGCCTTCAGTCCTCCCTCTGGCACCCTGCTCGGGCCCTCCAAGAGCCAGGAGACCCATACAGAGAGAGAGAGGCCCCGCAGGGGAAATGTCCACAATGGGGTCCAGGAGTAAATAATTTATACGAGTCCCTGTTGGCATAGTGTAGCCTTCGGGCTGTAGATGCTCTACCACTACTGCTGCTGCTGTAAGGATGCAGCATATGTCCTCTCCCTCTAGCTGTTTCCATTCTTTCCATCTTTTACTTACACCCTGGCTTCATGTCTCCTTCACAAAAAACTCCAATATACTGCCCTCCTTGCTGTGTAGAGGACACTACACAGACTCCAGCCCCAATGACATCTTTAATAATTCTGACCAGAACCAATTGGGTTTATTGGGGGACATTCCTGCAGGACTAAGGGGGAGTGCTGCGTAGCATCAGAAGTAGTCGACATGCTGTATAAAGTAATAGTGAAGGTGAAGAGAAGGGGCTGTGCTTCGTCTTTCTGCTGATGGAGACGTACACAAAGACCTGGCTTTAATCATCCCAGAGACTTTGTCCTAGCTTTGTCCTGATTTGTTAGGCTCATATGAATGACACACAGGAGTTATGCAATGTTAAAGTAGTTTTTGTGTTTTTGTCTTCCGTATTGTGTTTTTTGTCTATCATGATGTGACGAAAGGGATTTAAATCTAGCCCAAAAGTGGGGTGGCTTTGCGAATACAGGGCTGTAGTGAGATATGGAGCAGTAGTGGACTATCCCTCTCCCCTGTTGTTAGATCAGGAGGCAAAGGGTGAGGGAGAAATTAATAAATTGGACCTCAACTACATTCTTTGAAAATATAAAATAAGTATTTGCCAATTCAAACACACACCTCTGACCCATGATATCATTTGAACGTTCAAGCATTGCAGTGCTCAAGCTTGAATTAAATCTTAAAGTGGCTTCACAAAATCAATGTTACACTTATGAGGCATTCATGCCTGCCATTACGGTGACGCTCATAGGACAAATCCACAGGTATAATCGACAGTAAAGTGTACTGCCATGGCAGATCTTGAGTGAAACAGAATGTTCCTCACTTCAAAGCTCATTATTTTTCTGTGAAATCACTACAGAGCTATTACATGAGAACATCTTATACAAGCGAGGAGGTCAGGCGGTATGTGCTTCAGACAGCAAGGTATGTTGTACTGTCAAGCCAGTTCACACACTCTTCCGCGCATTGGAGAGCAAAATTTACAGGGTGACATAATTCTGTGAATAAACAGCCTTAATTGGGCCTCCAAATCCCTCTGCAAACATTTGAGGATCCTCTGGAAGCATCGTGCAGCGATAATTGTGATTTATCCTCTGTCTGTAGTCATCATTTAGCCTTTTGCCATCATTAGCTTTGCCGTGACACAGAAAGCCTGCTGTCCCGACATCCCCAGACCATCTGCCAGGCCGGGCCATGCCAGCCACCAACCTAGCAGCCACCTACCACCCTCACATAACGCCCCATTTGGTATGGCATCTGTGTGCCTCACTGATCTGCCAACAAAGGATTACCAAATGTTTAAACAAGAGCTCAGATATTTAACAATATTCAACAGGCCCTTTCAAGATACCACGGTGTTAATGACACACATGATGGGAGAAATCAAGACCCCATGCGGAACTAGCCTCCATATCTGATTGGCTTTGATTCTGTGTGACCGATCTCTGATAAAAGATGATTATCAGCCCACGGTTGTTCAACGGACATCTACGGCACCTCTAAGCTTAATTAGCCAGTCTAGGTGTCTAATGCTGGTCCAGGAGATGTGTCTAGACAAAATGCCTGCCGCTTGTTAACAGACAGACAATCCAAAACAGCTGATTATCAGAGAGACCTTTGACTTGTAATCCACTGCTAACAGTGCTTTGAAATTTGGGGATTTTTTTCCTGTATGATACAGAAAGAGAGAAAACCATCAAAATCCTCAGCTTTTACCAGAGTCACTGTCTGCTGCTTTTGTTACTTGGCAATCCTTCGGGAGTAGAAATGATGGAAACAGGCTAGAAGGTATTCGCATAAACATTGGGTTTGTCACTCCACTTATTAACTTCAAAAACTTCACAATTGGCAAACTCTAGGAGAACACTGTCTTAACAATATAATGTAAAAGGAACACACTACATACTACAGTACTAGCTAGTGCGGATCAATTCTTTTAGGACATCATTCTAACCAAAAGGCACATATTAAATGTTTCCTATTATAACAAATGCTTTCACAATAGGCAGGCCAAACATAATATCATTGCCTTTTCTCCAAAATTGTCGGCCTAAACATTTTGGACAAATCAAGTCAGACATGCATCCTCTTCCACACCCCTGAAAGAGAGCATATTAAAACTGTCATCATTGTTGGTGGACATAATAACAACTGGCTCAAACTACTGTGAGTGCAAATATAAATATGATGAAGATACTTTATAAATATCATTAATATACACAGGACCAGCAGCAGAAACTGTACTCATGACTTTACTGGCAGAGATCATTATTTCCTACTCAGGCTAAATGCCTGCCAGTTGCTTCCTACAGAGCAATATGCAAGACAAGACCTTTGAGCAGAAATGCCTGGCTTGGAGAAATGTTTCAATAATGGCAGTACATTACATTACTGTACATTACACAGTGAGGGTGAAATAATTCCACCTGTTATTAACTGAATTTTTTTCTGTATTAAGTGTGGTTTTCCTGATGCTAAAGGAATGGTCTGCCTTATTGAATGTTAACAAAGATATTGTTTGAATGGTAATGAAATATATCAAAAGGCTGGTATATTGAGGTCTGTAAGAATAAAAAATAAAGGGAATTGAGCTGGCTTACAGTACTGACAGAATTTCCACTTGCTTTTAAGATAATAGGATTTTAAAACTGCACATGAGGCTACAATACGTGTTAAAAAGACATTCTCATTTCCAGAGTGTTGTCTGCATCTCTGGTAAGTGTTACACTTGTGAAACAGAACATGCAGTCTGTCAGCTACAAAACCATGTGGTGTACAGAATGGAAGTGGCCAAACAAATGGCTGCAACAAATGTCACACAACTTCCTGTGGAAAAAAATGCACAGAAAGTGAAATCTTTCAAGAAGAAAAAAGACAGAGCATCCAAGTTCTCAGATCCATACTTAAGTTTGTCTGAACATCATTCAATGGAGAAAAACAAGTGAGGGAGATGAAAAAAAAGTGAATGTGCCTTGCTCTGGTCCTTTGAAAAGGAAATAGTTGGAGAGAGCTTTGTGGTCTCTACAGCAGCAGCATTACGAATCCAACATTTTCTTTTATTAACCCTCCTGAGATTTACTATCGAAAACCAATTAAGTCCTTGTGTGCTTGGAAGGGATCGTTGGAGGGAGTGAGAAAGGTCACCTGTCTCTTTATGTCTCTGCATTGAAAAGGCCCTTTAAACACACACACACACACACACACACACACACACACACATTTATACATACAGCCACAAAAACGATCACACGAGCACAACCATGTGTGCCCAGTCCCCCGATCTCACCAATGTGATTAATGGTGTTAGGAGCTGATGACTAGTGTGACCAAGGAGGCAATCAACGAGAGCTGCTCTCTCATTTCATCCATCCTCCACGATCCGTTCACCACATATCTGCTATGAATAGATGGATAGCAGTATGGCGGGAACCTCTGAGGAGATATTGATCACCCCCGATTAAATCTGAACAAATTAGAGAGGAAAGGGGAGAAACTCACTTCTGCCTGCAGGCTTGTCTGGATGTTTACTTAACTATGCAGAGTCTGTTTCGAGAATGAGATATCAACATTGCTTCATTAGTGCTGCAGATTATAGTTTTCAATTAAAGTTATGAGTCATCTCAGATGCTTAGCTTCCAAAAATCATCAAATTTTATTTTCATTTCCATTTTCTCCAAAAACTCTCTAAGGAAATGAACATGGAAATGGTTCTGAAGCTGTGCCAGTGGAGCTTCATATCTCCCAGTCCATCTAATAGCTCATTGCAGATTCGTGAACATTTAAAAGGACCAAAGAATAGCGAGCCTAAAGTGTCACATTTGCTGGGTTTAATCAAGAGCAGATGCTGCAATAGACAGGAATGGGAAGTTTGATACTTGAGAAACAAAATCAAGTGTTCAGTCAAGCAGAAAAAAAAACGTGTTAGTTTTTAACTCTTGTCCCTCAATCACTTTAAGAATCAAGTCTGGAACAGCTGACAGATCTCAGCAAATGTTGCTCCAATTACTGCAGTGCAACAAACTCCCTGACTGACGGAGACATGTGCTATTCAGCCAAAAATAACGAGATAAAGAAGAAGACAAGAGAAGAGGTGTGAATGTTTCTAGATGACAGGACACTTAATTGGCGGTTCATGTGATCGTTCCTATGCTCTCCTGTCAAAGTCACCGTGTGTCAGAGAGCCTTTCCTGCCCTTGTTAGCTCTATGTTCGTCCTCTCCTTCGTATGGTTTCCATGGCAACAGACCCATCAGACTGGTCATAACCCCTCATATTTCATACTCATCTGCAAGGTGGGCAGTGTATATTGGCGTGCATGTGTGTGTGCAGACAGTGTGGGGGCGCTGTATGTCTCTGTTGAAAGTTAAATTGATTATTTGTCAATGTCATTTCACTGTAATACACAGAGATTATTTTCTGAAATAATAACATTGATGTACAGAGACTATTTGAGATACTGGTATCAATAAATACATTTCGGTTTGTTTTTTTCATATGTAAGCCTCGTTTTAAAGTAAAAACCAACAAACCAATCATTGGAGTCTTTAACTAATCAATGAGCCACGAATAAAGTTAAATAAGGTACAGGCTTAGGGTCAGTCTATCCAGTGTAGTTAAATATCTGCATGCCAAGTAATGATTGGGATCCCTACCCGATGGCTGAAAAAGAGCAACTAGTTCAATATATTGAGACTGACTGATTGCCCCGTCGATAGTAGGACTGCTAAGAGCCACTGATTGTAGACTTAAGTCACCTAGCAGTGGCAGGCTAAACAAGCTATTGTTAAGATTCATGGCCACTATACTAAATCAAAATGATCTGATACTGATTTTTAGTAAATGTAGTTTTTAGTTTGCTATAAGTTACAATAGGCTGATTGATTGCACAGTACACACCTCCCAGTCAAGCTATATACGAAATTCAGAACATTACATACATATATAATTACAATAATTAGCCAACGGATAAGCAGTTGACATAAATACCTAAAATGAATGGATTAACAGGTGAAATAATTACCTAAACTTAATGGATGATGGTCAGGTTAGTTAGAAGTAATGGATAAAAAGGTTAAAATATTAACTAAAAGTAATGGATAAACAGTTGAAATAAGCTAACAGTAATAGATAAATGGTTGAAAGATCCAGCGTGTTGATGAGAGGTACTTGAGCTCATCTGATACATCTATCTACCCAGACTGTAAGTGTGGACTGGCCTTCCTCTGCCTGTAGGAACTAAAATGAAAGACAAATGGGTGCCTGTGTTAACAGCGATTTGTCTTCACCGACCATAATGCCGACTTTTTGCTGGCAGCAGCTGGGCTCTCTAGTCTGAGAGCTCTCGTTTGCACTGGTTCTTATTTGATCAGGTCCAGTTCCACTGGGATGACCTTTGCTGGCTTAACAAAATGTCACATCTGATTTCACTGCAAGCATCAAGTAACTTGGAGACGTGTGCCAAGTTCCACTGGAATAGAGTTAACAGTTTAGCAATTAATTTGTTTCCACGGTGGTTCAGTCGTGATATAACTTATAATCTTTCCCTCCAGTGATACAGATCAATCCCCAATCAATGCAACATTTAGATTTGTATAGACATTACATTTTTGTCACTTTTTGGTTAATTTATTTGCTATGCTTCTGCCATTGTTTATTTTTATATACTTTTGCTTTTGTTTTCGTCTTCCTCTTCTGTTGCCGTGTTTCTGAATTGCTTTGTAACTTGATGAATGAGTTGTGATTGCATCTATCTTTGATACAATGTGCAGCACACAGCGCTGACGTAACTGAATTCAATAACAGGGACAACTAAGAAACACATACAACACTGTGGATGTTTTATATTATTGGATGTTACAGCTTGTTTGTGAAGCTTTGGGTGAAAAATTATTAGAATTAATTTTGGCTGATCCTTAAAGCAAACAACCAAACCCCCTGCTAGTTGTTTTCACTACCAAGCTAAAGTAATGCAAAGAAACGAAATAATTCTCTTTTTCCTGAGTAAATAGTTTGAGACATTCCAGCTGGGGCTCTGCTAAAGGTGGGAACTTTACCTGCACAGGTGCCCCATTGTGCGTCTTCTGGCTTTTTCACCAAGATAGTCATCTTTGGACCCACTTGGGTAACTCTCCCTTTGCCCTCACACAGGCCGCTCTGTTCATCATCACAGTCTCTATTTCATCTGTTTATTCATTCACTCATTCTTTTCCTCATTCTTCCTGGTCCAGCAGCTCAGGTCTCACGTTAGCTGGGAACAGGAGCAGCTTCTGAGGTAGTCCAAAGAGAGAGTGAGCATCACCTTCGATTTCTCCACGAGCTGTAATCAGATGGCCAGCTTTACACCAGGGGAATTTCTCTGTGTGCAGTGATCATCTACGTAATTGAATCAAACCCAAACCCATCAGGGTTTACTCTGCTGCTGCTGCTCGCCTGGAGGTTACATTGATGCGTTGACCCTGATCAATAGCTTTTCTTTGACCGATAACAAATGGTGCTTCCGTTTTTTTTTTTATGAAAATCTATAAGTCGATATACCCGCTTACTTTAATGCCCTCTTGTGAAGGAACATGTTTTGGTGGAACATGTACGTTAAAAAGTTGTTTTAGTCGTGCAACAGAAAACTCAGATTGGACAGTCAAGGTAGCTGTCTGGATTTACCCTGCAGAGATCTGAGGGGCAGTTAACCATAGTCCTCATAAATCCACCGAAGTTTAAAATTCCAACAAAAAGAAAGCAGAAGGTAACGGACATCCGCCCGAAAAGAGTAAAATCCGGAGGCAACAGAGCAATCCCGGAAGTGGAACGTTGTGGATATAGACTAGGAGCAATGTTATCGGTATCCAATGTCTTCTTCACATATTGGCACTGACTGAATTGCCAGACTGACTGAAGAGAGTCAAACATGGGAGGAGACGATACGTGCTTGGATAGCGTGATGGCATGTTTATTTCAGTGACCACGACACAAATTGCCATGAGTATGATGCCGTGTGTGCTTGTGTGTACAGTATGTGTCTGTGAATCATGTCTACAATGGGAGTGTGTGGGAGTTCTCTCTCCAGACCCTGTCAACTGACAGACAGTTTCATGCCTCTGTGCACAAAACTGTCTCTGAGCCCGCTGGAGAGGAAGGAGGAGCCACACTTCTATTCATTCACATTTACCACATACAAATCTGTACCATTTTTCATGAGCGCTCTGACAGAGCTCCTAGCTTATTTACGACAAGCAACTGTAAAAGTGTCACATTCATCTTCGGTGGACAGAAAATAAAACAGCAACAATTTTGATAATATTACTTATTAAAGGCATTTCTATGAGCAATAATTCACTGGTTCCAGCTTCTCAAATGGGAATACTTACTGTTTTTTGTTTTGTTTTTTTGTAATAGCAAACTTTGAGTTTTGAGACTGGCTTTGGAACTGTTGGTCATACAAAACAAGACATTTCATGTTTAAATTAAAATTGTTAAACTACTAATTTTTTCAGCTCTAGTTTAATACCTGAAATTTCATTTTCTGTGCTACTAGTAGAAAATCCAGGGATACAGTATGCCTTCAAACGCTCTATTTCTCTCTTAAACATACACACACACTCTGTCTCTGAGTCTTCCTAACAAAGGCCTTCGCAGCGACTCATTTTCATTGACTGTCCCTCTAAAGTTTTCTTTTACATTCAGCTGCTCATCTCTCAAACCATCAGTGGTCGTTTGCATAATTACCATTCTTAATATTTGATCATGAATATGCTGCAAAACACTAATAGTCTCAAGTCTACCATTTCAACACACTGCCATGTGACACTAATTTACACCCTGTGAGAGCAAGATGTGCCGCCAACATCCATCTGACTGAATCTCATATAGGTTAGCACTGATCCCTGCATGTCAGCCTATAAGCAGGGATCAACTAGTATTTATCTTTGACTACAGGGGATTGTGTAGTTGTGCAGCAGGTGAGACCAGGGCTTGAATTACGATTTGTCTCTCTGGGATGGAGGCTGAGACAATGGTTGTTTGCATTTATATTACTGTGCTACATCTGAAACTCAGGCTCATGCACACACCATTACATCATTGAAACATACTGAAAATAACACCTCTACATAGCACAGATATTATCACACACACACACACACACACACACACACACACACACACACACACACACAAATAAAGCATTGGCTCAATGATAAGCCGATACATGGCTCAACTGGACTTGCTATAAATGTTGAGCATCACAATGTACAATATGACACCACCAGCAGATGCACCTAAAATACTCATCATAGCTGTTTTTAGGCTATGTTTGGTGATTTTATTGCTTCTAAGGAATCTCTCTGCTGCTGTAATGCAAACCAGGAATTAAAGCTTCTGCGGACTGTTTCACATATCAGCAAAGGTTGTATATCTGTCACTCATTTTACAGCTGCCATTGACACTTCCATTGACAGTATACAGTGTTCTTTACAACGCCCAATATACTGAATTCATGTTACCTCATATTGCCATGCTTTCTCAGCTATTCATCTTGCCATGCGGGAGAGTAGCTGTGTGTGTCCAGGGTCACACAAAGGCCTTGCCTAACGTCGATAGATTTCAAGGGCTGTGATTGTTGCAGCTGGAGCACATACTGTGACCCTGCCCTTTATCGATACACACCAGACAGCACAGATGATGGAAATAAACACTGCCACAGCAAGAGCCTTAAAAAAGAACCTAAAAAACACATGCTGGAGAGGAGATTCAAAAAAGCCTTCCTCGCTCGTACGATTGCATTTAAGGACCCTGCTAATATTCATTTCTTTACATATTTGTTTAAGCTTTAAGTGATGTGGCATCAAAAAATAGATTTCAGAGTGCAGTCCACTCAGGGCCTAATTCTGTTTTCTGATTTGTAACTGAAAGCAAAAGAATTTGGTATGGCACAGCTCCACATTTCCAAAACATGAATGCCAGGAAGAACAGTTTCATGTTTACTGTGTAATCGCTGCCTTACACATGGTCATAACACAGTTGCTTTGATTGTGCATTGGATAAGGGCACATCTAAACTCTCCAGTAGCTTGCTGTGTACTCTGAGGAGCTGTTTAGCACTTACTGCTGTGGGAGATGGAGCTTTAGCCAACTTTGTTGGCCAGACAGAGCGGTGGTGATAATGGCCTGCTGGCCTCTCCCAGATCCTGTTACACTGCTGGGGACACACAAGCTGCTCTGTATTTAGCAGCAGTCCTCTCTGCTGCGAGCTTTAGACTGTAACAGAGCTGGCGGCCACTTCCTCTCACCTCACAATAAAAGTCAGAAGGAACAAACAGCTCTGGAGGAAAAGAATATCGCAGCCTTGATTCTCCTGCAGGCTTCAGGCTGGCGACAGACTGGATGCGTGGCGTGAGCGTGGCGTTTCTGTTGCGTGTCAGCTGCGTGGATTTTTCTATGTCTTTACACACCAGAAACATGTCTGACGCGGCACTGCTGCTGCTAGCCTTGTCTGTACACATGTATGTTTCCCATTGATTTACTGCACTCAAGCAGTAGTATACTTCATGTTAAACATAAATATATACTGATTTGATTACAGCAAATACAACGTCGGCAGTATTGACGGCAAAATAGGCTACTGTATTGACAGGTGCAATATTTAAAAAAAAAATTTTTTATTACTTTTATATCTGCATTTATGTCAAAAACCTAGAGACTTCAAACATTAACATGTCATTTATTAATATGTATTCGTGTCAAAATGACATATAAACATCTTTTCCTATTCTATTTTGCCTGGAAACGCTTCCAACACCCTTGCGTGTCGCGTGAAAAATAGGCGTCGGTTCTATTTCTAGCATGCACGCGTTTTCGGCGCGGCTCAGTGTGTAAGCTCTAACCTGTTAACATAGGAGCCGAATGAAAACGGATACGCCACGCAGCTGACACGCTCATGAGACGCATCCAGTCTGTCGCCAGCCTAATGCACTTTTTTCCCTTTTTTTCTCAAATCAATAGTTGCTATTGATCATCACCTAGAATAAACTGTCCATATTTTAAAATTACCTACAACGTTAATTTAGTATTTTGTCCATGTGTTTCTCTGCTGATAACAGTGGCTGCATCAGTCAAACTATCCTCTTTGAAATCAATTTGTTCCCCTCTCAGTTGATTGTGATAATTTTAACCTCCACAAGCCAGCATGCCTTGCCATGCCGTGTGTGTGTGTGTGTGTGTGTGTGTGTGTGTGTGTGTGTGTGCGCGTGTGCGTGCGTGTGCGTGTGTCCCTGAAATCCACCAATACTGAAAGCAAAAAGTACAACTCCTCTGCATGCGTGTGCATACAGCCATCTGCTACACTCACTTAGTCAGTCGTCAGTACCTCAGCCTGGTCCTATGTATAATGGGATGGATGAGCTATCATGTCGCAAAATAATTCACCTAGCACATGGTAGACTGGGCTAAGATAAGGATATTTGAATTATCAGAACACATTCTGCCCTCCCACAGTGTAACAGCAGCTGTGCTTGATTTCTTACTTCCATTATATAAAAAAATTTAAAGATCCGAGAATGAAGTCTGCAGTATAGAACACTAAATCATGAAGATTTTTCATTTCCGAGATGTATGTTGTATGTATGCCGTGAACAACACAGGCACTGAGCACAAGCAGGATATTTCTCAGACAGATATCTATTCGGTTGTCAAAGAGACAGAGAAAGCATGTAAGCAGCATGGTGAGATGCTGATTACATTTTGCCAGTTCTGCTAAGAAAGAACAATTCAGACAGAAGAACACTTCCAGAAAGCAGAGGGACGGCCTGACAATATGCCCCTCACGGTGGAGGAAAGGAGGCAGAGTGAAAGAGAAGTTATCTGAACACAGTTTTGCAAAAGTTAGTTGAATGGTAAAGTGTACACAAGAGATTGCAGATGTGACTGGCTTTAGTTGTTTGGTTGGTGCTGAGGAGAGAGAACATGCTGTGCAGGAACAATCTAATCTGCTGATTTAATAAGGAGACAATATGAATGGATGGTTTGGAACAGTGGGGCCTGGTACGGTGACCAGGGGCTTTTGACACATCCTATGTTTTCCCAAAATGTAAAGAATGGATTAACAAATACATAAATACATTTTATACAAATGAATGAAATATATCAATAATCTTAATATATTATTAAAATATATATATATATATATATAATATTACCGTCCATAGTCAAAGTTTTATTTAACTAGAAATAGGCTCTGGTATTTTTTGTTCTTTCAAACTTTTCATTTACACGTTAGAAATAAATAAATTGCTATCTTATAAAGACAGTATTAAGGTGGCTACTTCCATGAAATGTTAGGTGGTTATGAAATGAATAATCTCTGATACATATTATTATACTTATTAGGTTTTGTGAGACCCTGTCAATTAATTATACCATTGCCATATTTAAGACTGTAAAGTAAATAGGGATGCTGTTGTTGCGTTCTTTGTCCAACAACTTAAATAGCCAATATTGGCTTTGTGGAAACTTACAATTCGATACTACTAAATAATACTAAACGCTTGCATGACACGCACAAAGTAAAAAACAAAAAACAAATCCATGTTCATCCAGCTGACGACAGAGTTGCCACTGCCAAAAAGAAACTCACTTTCTTGCTATTGCAGTTTGAATACTCCACGATAACCATGCATGCAAGAAGAACCATACAGATTTAGAAGCAACAGCAAATGCTTTTGTTAGCTGCATGCCCTCTGTTCTCTGCGTTGAAGCTATTTGTGGCTATATGAAGTGGATGATTATTAGCACAGTGCTTTGCTCATCAGACCTAAGGGCGTGTGATTTATTTCCTGCATCATCCGTCAGACAAAGGTTGCCTCTTGTCATTTGGACATGCAGCCAATCTAATCAGTCTGAATTATGATTGGGAGGACACATGCTAATTAGCATCATGATGAGCACGGTAGAACAAAGGATACTGTTTTTATCGTGCTTTGTTGTTCCACTCAAGTGTGTTCGTGTGTACAGTTTTAAGTGTATGCAAAGTACAAGTGATAGTGAGTGTTCCTGTCTCTGAAATATATTTGTGTTCTGTGTGTGTGCGAGTGTCTTCACGGTGAAAATGTATGAATCATACTGAGTAGCTGGAGCCTGTGGGCAGAGTGGCATAAGTTCATCAGAGGGCAGACATGCCGCCCACACACAGCGACAAGCTGATGAACACAGCAGCGGGCTCCAAATCTTAATGGCATTCAGAGAGGAATTCCGATGGCACTCAAAGACAATATGAATTAACTTGAGCTGTAGTAGAAACAAGAGCTCAAAAGAGTCGAGCCAAAACAGCCTTTCCATCTGGAGGCCATTTCAAGCCAGTCTGTTGAGGATGATTGGAGTCTGACAATATTGGGCTAAGTTGCGGGACTCATGAGTGGCACAATAAAGCACTTCCAAAGCTTTTAATACCAACATATCATCACGAGCTCAACATCTCATCTCGTCTTGGTGAGTGTGTTAGTTTTCAGCAATATGCACGATTGAATGCCGAGAGCGGAAAGAGCAATTCGAGCTTTAAAGACTAGAGTGCATATAAATATAAAACCAACGTACGCAATAACAAGACAGTAAAAATAGGAGTGTTATATTCAGACTTGCAGAGTATTAGGTTTAACCTTGAAATGTTGATAAATGTCTCTCGATCTTGAATTCTTTTCAGCTTTTTTGCGTTTCTTTCATGCTGAAGTTAACAGCGCAGTGATCCTTGCTAAAACATTCACCATTCTGACAACATCCTTACAGCATGTAGCGTGTGAAGGAGAAATCCTTGAGAAGCAAGGAATAATTTGCTGTCCACTTACAGTAACTGCTGTCTAGTATTATCTGTGCTTCTCGCCTGACATCTTCCTTTGACCTCGCATCATCTTTGTGTCCTTCCTCTCATCTTTCCTCTCGCCTTCTGCAGACCTTACGTAAAAACTCCCCTTGCTATTCCCTCTCCTCTCTCTGCTTTCCTTCCTCTCATCCCCACAGTCTCTTCATCACTCTGCCTCCCCCCTCCTCCCTCTCCCCTTTGTTCTCTTCCTCTTCTCATCCCATAAACTCTTCAGACACTGTGTCTCACTGGTGCTCCCATTACAATGCCCAGGGTGCATCACCGCTCCATCACCCAGTAATGGATTTCCAATGCTTCGACCATCTTACCTGTCACGTGGTCATGTCTCTTCCCTGGGTAGCATCACTCTGTAAGCTGTTTAGAAATGCATGAATCCTCTCTGTGTTATTGTACTCATTCCATCATCACTCACGCCCCAGACAGAGCAGCAGTGCGCGACCCCCACTCGCTTCTCCTGCTGCACTGAGTCAAAACGATGAAGACTTACGCTGCTATGTAAAAGCAGCTCATCACAAGACTGCCTAGATCCAGCAGATATATGAAATTGAGTCATTTAGCGGGGATATAGAATAAGAAAGTGGAAAAGATGGCAGGTTATTGTTCTACCCATCGCTTAGTAAGTGGGACATTAGCTGCGAAAACGGAATTTGGCTTTGTAACTGCACCAGAATGTGACAAACTCATTGACAGCTGCAGCCTGCCAGAATATATGTGTACAAATTCTTCTCTCATCGCTCACAATCAAAAAGCTGTTTAAGTAGCTGTGAAACAGAAACTTGGATATCCTAGAAACCATCCATGCACTGTGTGGGTTTGAATTCAAATCATGTTGGTCAATCTTGAGTGCCATTTGTTCTTCACTTCCTCGCTTTTGTCTTTACATCACAGTCTAAAAACGTTACTAAACATGTACAGATGAAGTGTGAACAACAGCTGCATACAATACATATCAATCACATCAATGCAAAATATGAACATCTGAAGGTCATATGAGAGACAATTATATTAACTACACATCCCATACAAACAACTCCACCATTTCTGTACAGACAAGTCTCATGGTTACTTACTTGTAATATTGCATTAAAAAAACAACCATAAGGCATCTAAATAAATATGTCTATATATATATTGAAGTAAGTGGGGCTGTGCAAGCAACTCAAATCAGTTAATTGCGGGCTTACCTTTGGCGTTTTGGTGCACTTTCCATTTCTGGCATCTTTTATGTGCGCTATATCCAGTAGGTCTGTATCCTGTAAACAAGAAGAAGCTACATCAGTATCAAAGTCAACCAAGAGTTAATTCAAAGGTTTCAGAGACACAAAGACATTCTGTGCACACAGGAGCTGTTTTGGATCCATGGCGCAGGGAAACATTTCAGCGCCCCTTTCCATTTCCAAACCGGCCACCTGTGTTTAGGGACACATTAGCCTCAATATTAGATGCTATGCGGGAGTCATTCAGTGTAGATAGATGCAACCCTAATGACATGTTGCCCTGCAGGAGTGTCATTGTAGTGTTGTGCACAAAATGAAGACAAACGTCAGAGTCAGATATCGGAGTGGTGTGACATGCCAGAAACCAAAGAAAAATGTGCAGATTGTGTTTCATGACAGACACTATGCTCAGCTGCAACACACCACTGGAACCAATGCTGGCAAGAAAAAAAACTAGTTGGATGCAAAATACTCTGCAATGTTCTGCTGCTCTGCCTAACACCTTGCCACGGTTTGGCTGGAATCAGCTGTGTGAGTGGTGATCAACTGGCAAGGAGACATAACATGGTACCCTAATGAAGACAGCCTTGGAAACACCATGAATATCAACATCATGATTTAACCAAAATGTTACGTAAGGCTCTCTGTAACAGCATTTTAAGTCAATGGAAAAGCTTGGCTCCACTGTTGATTCATTATTGATACAGCAGTGTGGGAAGCCATGTCAGAGCTTCTTGTTCCATGTTACAGCTCCAAGATTTCATGTCACACTATTGTGATGCAGATGCAAAGTTGGAAAGAATTCAAAATAAGAGTGCTGAAATATTGACACCATGAAGCAATGCGAAATAGAAAAAGCTTCTTACATCTTAGTGCAAAGCATTGTACTTTCCTTTCTTCCTCTTGAACAACATATTTTTTTAATCAAAGTCAAAACATGTTAGTGATCTGAACTTAGCTCAGCCTCTATCATGCCAAGTTCAGGAAAGGCAACTTGTGTCCATCTACGGTATACAGTAAGTTGACACACATCACAGATATTCATCCATTAACTCATCTGTCTGTTTGTCTGTCTGATTGTTTTATGCTTATTTGCATGTCTCTTGTCTCTTAAAGAGCCAGTAATGTGGTTAGCAGTAAATACACACAACATGCAAACCTAGAGAAGGCTGCCTTCCTTTAGTCACCACATCACTTTATAAGTCTGGATTATCGCTCTCTCTATCTCTCTGAGAGGCAGACAGAACATGAGGTGGAAAATTAACCAGAGTGAACTGTGTGTCCACTTCACATTATCTTGGGACACAAGGAGCAATAGGGGCTTGATTCAATCTCCATCTGCCACGGCAGTATCTGACCATCTCAAGGCCATGAGGGTTGTGGAAAATTGCACCCTGCCATTCTCCCTTATCTACAAATCCATACCTACCTTAGTTTTTATTTTAATTTCTAAAAATCATTTAAGTATATGGTAGTTCTGTGTTTGTTTTTGTCTAATCCTACTACCTGGAACAGTTAGAATTATGATTTATTATTAACGATGATACATGAACTTTTTTTTTCCTTCAGTGTAAAGGCATATTTAATTCAAGGAATAAGAAAGCCATATGCAGTAGCATTACTAGATGCAAACTCTTGGTAACTACAGTTTATAAAGAAATGGGGCCACTTTGCTACAGGTTATGCACAGCCACTGTCTGTCTCCATATACTGTAAGAGGCGGAAATTAAAGCACTCTATTCTATGGCTGCAATCCACAAGGACAAGTTATTCCTTTTCTGCAGTACATAGCATCAATTAGGCTGTCCCTGTTTGCACAGAGAGAGCCTCTGAGTCAAAGGTTAACGCCTCCATCGGGTCTGCAAATGCCTGCCTTTGAAGTCTCTTTAGAGAGATGTGGCTCCGCACGGAGGCCTGCTGGAACAGTGGGGCGTCAGGAAGCCGCTCGCTGATGGGGTCCTTTTTTGTGCCCTCTAGCCCTGCACAGTTAACACAGCTCTGAGCTGGTTCAGCGTCATTGGTTAAGTTTTAACCTATGGAGCTGACTCATTAAAGGTAAAGCAAACTGCCTATGGGTGACAAACTGCTCACATAGTGTGCAACTATGCAATAACACATGTAGCCCTTACCGTATCATCCAAAAGCATGTATCAGCATTTGTGTGCAGAGGTGTGTGCATTGTGCAGATGTACATAAAAGTTGATGCCAGTGACATTTTATGAGTATTGACTTTGGATTTATAATTGCAGACACTGCACAGTTAGTTAATTAAAGTTATTTCTTTCAGTCTGGCAGTCCAGCCATTACTTCTCCTGATCAATTTCTCATTTATTTTCGATGACATATGTTCCTTATCTGTTCACTTCTGTCATCTGTCTTTATTTATCACCATGTTGCATCTCGCTCTGCCTTTCTCGCTCTTATTTCCCTTTTCGCTCAGGGCATTTCTGTATGTGCATCAAAACAGTGAGCAGGGATCCTATGCCTATTAGGATCCACGGCACGTCGAGGAAGAAAGCACGGCCAGCAGGAGAGAAACTACAGAAATTAATGAACATGCTTAACATACCCTGGCCCTGGGCTCTGTTTTCTGTGCTTGATTGTCTATCCCTGCTGTGGAGAGGCTGTTCACACAACATCTGCAACATGCTGGCTTTATTTTCAAATTAAACACATTCTTTTTCCAAGTACCAAGTAAGGAGGGTTGTGTTTATATGAAACTTTGCAGGAATTTCATCATTGTTCTGTGACTCATTTTGTCAGCAAATATGCCCCTGCTTTAGGCACTGCATCTAATACACAGTATACACCATGTCACTGTGTCAGACTACTCTTTATTTTTCCTTTAATTTGAAGAACAGTAAGCTCACTAGTGTATGAAATTTGACATGCAAAACTTGACTTGATGCTAACCCAGAAAAAACCTGTTACAAGGTGCTTTGAATAAAACAATCTTCACTGAGTATCTACAATGGGACTTGCAGAGTCTGGCCAAGTTGGGTGTTTTTTATAAAAAAGAGTTGTTGCCTTTTGAAGCAACAATCCGTCACAGCTAAACTAAGGCTAGGTACAAGCGATGGAGGGATGTGCCAGTGTGAGAAAAAGGGAGAGGGTTTAGGAGCATGAGGGAGAAAATGATAAGTGGAGGCTGAAAGCCACAGGTTTGCTCGCTCATTTACCAACAGCACGCTTGACAGCCTCCGGGTTCAAAATGGATGTGCACTCCTCAGGGCTTAGGGCCTCTGCTGAGCGACGAAGACAAGAAGCAAAGAAAGTGAAGGCAGGAAGGAAAGGAGAGGTGAACACGCACAGAGCAAATGAAGGGGGAGATGTTTGAGGTCTGTTGTGCCAAAGCCTGTCTCGGGAAAATAAACAGGACAGTCACACTTGCTATTTCTAAAGGGTAGGATTTTCATGAGTGCTCCATAATAACAATAATAATATGCACAATAGATGGATTTTAACTATTGGAATAACGACAAAATTAGATGATAAAACGAATCATTGTGACATGTTATATCTACAGCAATGGATGTTGATGTATTAATTCAGATGTGGTTTGCTTACAGGACTATTACTGGTATAACATGTCAGAGTGGCCCCTCACCATCATGGACCAAAATACAGTATGTAACACCAGGACTCTTTGTAAGCCGGGGGAAGGTCTAGGCTCTGTCTATACACACACACACACACACACACACACACACACACACACACACACACACACACACACACACACACACACACACACACACACACACACACACACACACACACACACACACACACACACACACACACAACTTAGAATCCAACAGAAGTTAAGGATAAAATAGATTTGGGGTTTTATGTAATGAAGAGCTCCATGAGACTATTGCATGGCAACTGACACTGCTTCATTCTCTATGCATGAGAGTTTTCAAATGCCCACATGGTCAGGGTCAGAGGACTCCGTGCTTGGATGTGTACCCCTAATCATAAACAGAGCTAATGCTGTGGAAGAAAACACACTAAAGCCAGGCAGGTACTGTGCCTGTCCCTGTAAGTGGCCCTCCAGTGACACTCGGCTGCCAGGGAACATGCAGTGTTACGAGGGAAAATGGTGGAGAGCTGTGCTTGATCTTGGTTGAGAGTCACATCCACTCTGCTGCTGCACTCCTGGGTTCCTATAGAGCGACTCTAACCCCGCTGTGATTAAGTCACAAACCTCCTTACCTGAAGTGGCTGACTAAATAGATATATAGACAGAGCTGCAAACAGTCAGACAAAAGAGGATGAAGCTTGTAGGTAGGAGGACATTTTGCATACACATTTCTGCATATATGCATATGTGTAAAAAACCTGTTACTGAGGTTCTGAGGGCTGCCTCCTGTCCCAATAGATGGCTGAGTATCTCACAGAAGGTCCTATTACTTTTTAAATCACTTCCTTGGATAAATGCTTTATTAGGCAGTATGAAGTGGAGAGTGACAGCAAAAGTGGGAGGGAAATGAGGTATGGCATGCGACAAAGGCCTTGAGCCAAATTGGACTCTGGCATTGCCATGAGGCTGCCTGAGGGCCTATTTAAACTGAGAAACTAATTCACTCTCAGTCTTTCATCTATTCACCCTGGTCCATGTCTCCAGTTCTCCAGTTGCCTCTCTTCCTCTGCAACATCAAAACACTTAAATAAAATCTTCAAACAAATCAAAGCTCTGTCAAAGGTGGTTCACAGTGTGAATGAAATGCATTCAAAAGAGCATTTATCACACCACAGTTTTGCGTTTTTTCTCAAACTGCTAGTGGTTGTAAAAAAGGAAAAAATCTCTCTCAATAGAAAATCAATCATGCACTGTAGATCTGTAAAAAGGATTCTGGGCTTGCATAAGCTCAAGCGAAGCTTTCAAGTCTTAATTCATAAACCTAATTTCTGTGTGCCGTTGAATGGGCTGCTCATGTATCCACTTAAGCTTGATTTATACTTCTGCGTAAAATCTACACCATTGCTACGTACGTAGGTACGTGGAGACAAACCTAAGCCGGACCCTACACCGTAGCCTGACGTGCACCTCTCGAAAAATTTAATTACACGTCGCGGTGAAGTACGTCGCTCAGCCGTGGCTTGGTAGCGTTGCATTTCCCCGCCGACTCATTTCCTGGTTCTCCTTCTCCATAAACAACATGAAATCAAGGAGAGGGTTAACTTTTCCTGCTACAGATTTCCCACCTTGGTCAGAAAACACAGGGGAGACACTTTGTTTCTCTCACTATGACTCTAGAGTCGCTACTCACTCTGACGCTAATCACCGTCACTCTCTCACTTTCTCCCTCGCTCTACCACCCACTCCCCACACACACACACACACACACACACACACACACACACACACACACACACACACGCCGGCTCAACTTGGAAGACTTTTTCTGTTGATCGACCAATTGATTAATTGACTTTGTTTTAGCTCTAGTTGGCGTATCACATGATTTTTTAAATTTTTTTTTATGAGTCACTTCTTTTGTTTCTCGTTCTCTATCCAACTGTCATCTTTCACAGGTGCAGTCACCCCTGGTCACACACATATGCCTTTCCGGATTTGACCACAAGAAAGTTTTTTGTTCATTAAGTCTGTGCATGTTTGAAATAAACTTTTGTTTATTGCCCTGTTAAAACTCTGGAATTCCTTTTGTACACTGTCCCTTTAAAAGGGAAAAGTATAGGGAAGTTTGGTGCAACCATTTATAAATATCCAGAGTAATTGCGTATTTTTATTTTGTGTATTGCACTAATGCAGTTAAGCAGTCCCATTACATTACAGTAAAATCCCATGTCTACCCTCCTAGACACCAATTAAAAGACAGACTGCTGAGCCAACTTTCCACAGACGTGGTAATGTAGGTACAGACTTTCCCAAACGCTAGCAGGAAATGCAGTAAGGATAATATGTAAGCAAGCTGGAGATATTGTGGACGGATTTGCTTTCAGAATTTAGGATTTACTCGCACCTTAAGGGATCTTAAGGTTACCTGTTGAGTCAGAATCAGGATAACACTCAAAATAAGTTTATTCACCAGGCACGCCTAGAAATATGATAACAATTTATCTTCATAAATATTCTCTGATTCTACTATACCCACATTGTCAAGTAACTAACACACAAACATGAATAGAAATGTTGCTTTTCAGGGGGTTGAATGAGGATAGCTAGACATACACATGTAGAGTTAAGTTATAAAAACATGAGTTATGTCATAAATAGAAATCAGTTTGAGTCGGGTTCATGTTCAGAAGATGAGGGGAGGACACAGGGATTAGAGGTCAGAGGGTAAAAGGAGAAAAGGCGGCAAGGAAGGTGTGAGGCAGAAATGACTATGTGGAGGAAGGAAAAAACACTGAGGCTAAGCGATGGAGGAGCGTGGAGTTGGCTGATAGTGGCTATCAGCAGCCGACACGCTCCACAAAACAACCAATGCTGAGATAAAGGCCGCAGGAAGCTTTGTTACATACATCACACACATCAGGTAATACGCTCCCGAACACAACTCTATAGGCATAAGCACTCTTGTGCATACACGCACACAAACTCCAACTCCTCTCTATCATCAATCTGCAGTGTCTGCCGTGTTCAGCCATTATAAACACTCGGGGACTGAGAGCGATGATGTGACCGGCTCTTCAGCTCACACTGGTCATCATCTTTCTTGGAGCGACCAATCAAATATTGCACACACATGTGCAGACTCACACCCGCATGCACAGGGACGGATGGAGTGTTGCGAGGGATACTGGAGGGAGTGTACTCATCGCTGATAGATAGCAGAACCGAGTGGGATGACAGAGAAAGCAAAACCGCTTCCCTCATCTGTCCATCATTCTCTGATATTCTCTCTCACTCTGTCTTTGGTATGCTTCTGGCAGGATTTTTGCTACCCCTCCTTCTCTCTTTCCTCATTTACTCCTGTCCTCTCCTGTTCATCTCTGCCTCCGCTGCCTTAGACATGTGCCTGTCTGTCTCACTCGTCTCCCCTATATCCTCTCTATGAACATCTGTCTTCCCTGGTCCTCCTCATCCTGCCTCCCTCCAAGCTTCCCTCCTGTCTTCTTGTATCTTGACAGCAGCTCCCGTGTCAATGGATGACGCTTCACATCTTGTCTCGTCTGATCCCCTGCCGAAACATGCACGCCACGCATGCTAACGAGCCACCCTCATCCCTTCCACCGTCTTCGTCCGTCCTTATTCCTCCACATCATTTAAGTCTGCTCCTCTATATCTGTGAGGCTTCCTTCTGGCACACTGAGTGGACGGCTCTTATCTGCTGCAGGGGGGAACATCTGAGGCACGCATGTCCACATGTGCAGGAACGCATAAACACACACACACGCACACACGCACGCACGCACGCACGCACGCACGCACGCACGCACGCACACGCACACACACACACACACACACACACACACACACACACACAGACTTCAACAACACATTGTTTTTATTCAATTACAAAAATACAGTTTCCACTGGGTATCTGTGCAACTCATCCCCTATATCCTTCTTCTTTGTGAATATTAAACTCACCATGTCTTTGCAGGTAACATTTTTAATACAAATGAAATTCTTGGCATTCAACCACATCTCTGTATTCATGTCTGTGGGCTGAAGGTGATCAGTGTGCCTGTGTGTGCTCTTCACTAAAGTCCTTTGAGAATCACTGCCAGTGGCAGATACAGCGCAATTCTGGTTCTCATCTTTCACATCACCTCATTTAGACAACTCCTAAGTGCAATTCATAGGCCCCTTTGAAGTCAGGACAAAGCAGGCGGCTAAGAGAAATGCATTTTTACACTTTCTTTCTGCAGGCAAAGCTCTCTGTCTCGCTGTGTCTGTGACTCTTCTTCCTCAGACACTCACTGGTAAACCCTTCTCCTCTCTCCACACTTCTCTTCTTTCTCTAACCAGAGCAGTTTGATCAGTACAAGTAAACACGACGAACAGTGGGAGGAGGATGAGCGAGAGTAGGAGACAGGACACTGATGTAGGTGTAAAACTAATAACTATAAAATATAGAAACTATGTTAACAGCAGTGCAAACAGAGTAAAAGGACAAATGTTCACACGCTGTGTTACATGTCAGAGACCTATTATGTACACATTCTGTATCATTTCCATGATGTCAACCGAACAGTCTGACCCAGTGCCCACTACAGACATGAACAAGATGTTAACAAAAGAATAACAACTGAGGCCAGGATCCTTGACAAGAACCAGACAGATACTGGATTTCTTAGACCAGTGTAACAATATAGCGGTAGATATTTGTTTCTAAAATACAAATATTGTGTTGATATGTATGGATTGGAACATTTTACAGTAAAATAATAAACTTGTAAGTTCGTGGAAAAAATCTAAATGACCTCAACATATCTTTAACGTTTCTGTAATGCAACTTCTTCATACTTATCAACAATATACGCTGATACTAATATATCTGTGGGAAACTTAGGTTACTTAACTTAAGTTAGCCTGTAGACCAATCTAGGTTGAAGGCAGAAGTAAACATGCTGCCATTACTGCTGTAGCATAGCTTACTTGTAAACCCTACTACACAGTAATGTATGTAAGGATTTTATTTTTAACAGCTTTTGCCAAGAAAAATGCCCATGATCTTCTGTAGAACGTGTAGGAAATAAAGTAATTGCAATTTCCATAAAAGTTGGGTTTTGCTGCTGCCGGCCTGCAGATCTCTTACAGCTCAGTGTACTGTTGGCGACAGGAAAGGAGGATCGAAGCAGGCTGGCCCGGACTACGCAATGAAGTTTGGCTAAGGCCTGTATACACTCTTGTGTTACCAACTGGAGGCATTCAGAGTATGATAAGGCTTATTGGTAATTAAATCCCCTAGACGGCCACATTCTGCTTTATGATGAATCATGTCCAAATTGAAGTAGCTGATAGGATTACATATCTCTGGAATTGTATCTCGTACGATTTCATGAAACAAATAAATAAATTGATCGATAGACATAAGAACAAAACATTTTACAAGTACTACCTGTGCCGTGACACCATTGTTTTCACACAGGTGTCCTCCACAGGCTTTCTTTATTTATTAGAGGAGAAGCCAACAAACATCTCTGCATTCACGGTCAGTCAAACTGCGTTCACTTCAACTTTGCAGTCGCAGTAATGGCAGCATCGCAAGAGAACAAAACAAATAAATCTGTCTTTACTGTTAGCCATGTCGATGTATCGGTCAGGCTCCACTCATGAACCATTGCTACTTAGAAGCCAAATGCTTTTTTTTATCCTCTTTCGCGTCAAAGAAACCACAGGCAATTATGTTTGTGTTTTTCAACAGGTCCTGAAAGCATTTGATTCAAATCATGGAGCCAAGCCACAGAAGCACAATGTGAGCATCAGCAGCACACAACGAGGCTGTTAAGAAAATCTGTGTAAAAAGGTTTCACTGCCACCCAGGTTATAGCTTGTCTGCTAATGTACTGATGAAAACTAATTCTCGGTGTCCCTCTCTTTCTCTCTTCTAATGGAAGAAGTGTTATTCCTCTCCCACCCGTCACGTAACTCTCTCAAGGAAGGCTCTTAGAAGAGAAGCTGGTATTTTAAGTATGGCAGACTGCCGCGCTTTTTGTCTTGCCTCAGAGCACCTCCAAGCTGTTTAAATTTGATACCTTCTTATCTTTCTACCAAATTGAATTGACTTTAGTGGGGGAAGTACAGCGACTGACCCACATTTGTGACACACTTAGCTGCTCGAGCGGAAATGGAACGGCGAGAGGAAGAGGGGAGTCTGAGGGAAATTCGGGGGATGGACAATAGAATGATTGCTTAGCAGAAAACTTTCTAAATTCACTCCAAAATTGTATTTACCATCAAATTGAGGTGACAGTTCTGCACTGTAAGATGCATATAACACTGTGATTGTGGACCAGTAAATGCCAGTGAAGCATTTACAGTCTGTCACAGAGGGTGCTGGGCCAAAATGTCTCACGGCAGTTTGTGAAATGGTCACGTAATTTTTAATCTATTAATTCGTATACACGGACACGTGTTTCTCGTTTATTTCGTGGTGGTCCCCCACAAAATGGGAACATGGAGGTACGTGGTGGTCAGCACGTAATGGGAACGCGGAGGTTGGAGAACGGGGAAAGGAAACCGGACACGCGGGAAACGATCCACGGTCTCTGGGGGACGCGGGTTGGGTTTAGGAAAAGAAGAACGGGGAAAGGAAACCTGACACGCGGGAAACGATCCCCGGTCTCCGGGTTGAAAGTCCTGTGTTGTTTGACCCATCCACCACCCCAACCAACCTCCCTAAGCAGATTTTCGGCCTTTCATACTACTCACTACCGAAAGATGCTTCCCATTAAAATACATTTGTTTAAAAAACATGCTGGCCACCACGAAATAAACGAGAAAAACATGTCCGTGTACACAAATCAATAGATTAAATTACGTGACCATTTCACGAACTGCCGTGAGACTGGGTTGAAATGTAACACCTTCTGTTGTGTCCTTTCTTGCACTTTATTTGTTTTGACAGGATTTCTTAGATTTTTTCTTTATTCAGTTTGTACGTGTGTCTAATATAGAGACGTAAAGAATCTACAACTAAGGCCAAAATGAGTCCCTATGTGTGCAGATAATAGGTCTTCGGATATGAACATTCAGAGAATAATGAACAATACCATGCTTTGCTCTCTTTGATCATCTATACTAACTATCCCATTGACTCTCTGCGTCTGTCTGTTTGAAATGGAATTAAAAACCTCTTCTTACCAGTTGCCCATTTGAGCAATTGGTCATTCGTTTATGTGCAGGAAGCACTGAACATTGTTGGAAAGCAAAAATGCCTGTAATTGCCTTATTAGCAAATGGGATGTGAGTGAAAGCCATCCACTGCCCTGATTCCCACAGCAAAATGAATTAAATAGAATTTATCAAATGGAAAAACTAGCTTGAATCATTAGGGAGGTGGGGCAAGAGAGAGAAAGATGAGAGAGGGGGAAGAAAGACAAATGACAGCGCTTCATATATTAACAGGGTTCATAAATTATTGCACAGTGCTTACAGTATGTGCAGCGTTTGGAGAATGAATACGAATGATACACAGTTAATAAATGTGTCGTGAGAAAGAAAAGTGAAGCTTGAAGAGTTTCATGATGTGGATCTGCACTCTAACCCTGAGACATTAAGCATTATGTGATTTTTCTATTAGTATGCTGCAACTGGCGGTCTACTTAAAGTGGTTTCAGCATTCCTCAGCAGGAAACTGATAATCTTGTTGACTACTCAGTGAGTTCAACAATCTGTGTTTGGCCAGAAAGTAGAATGACGAAAGCAAAGCGTCTTGATAACGCTGATTACCTGCAAGTAAGTCAAACATGGTTGCATTTGTGTCCTTGTGTACTTTGAGATAAAAAATGTTTTTCATTTGCACTCTATAACATCCTATACCAATGAATATACCATCAAAAAGAAAAGTGCCTTTAGCTAAAAGAAAATGCACCCTTTTGACTGATGGTTAACTGAATGTTTTATTTAACTTTTATCAGCAACCTTCCCACTGTCAGCAGATGAGAAATACTGTAGGAACTTAGTATTATCTTTCCCTTCATCATGAATTTGCCATCAAAGCTAACTTTATCTTTTGTCAATTTTACATCATTCCTCAGAGGAAAAAGGAAAATTGAAGACGTGCAATTCTGTCTTCAATATTCTTTTAATTTCAGTTCTCATCTCTCTGTTCTCAGCGACAGTGTAGATGAAAGAGAGGAGAAAGAGAATGGGAGAACTTCATTACTGAATGAACTTCTGACCTACACTGAACAGTCAAAGATTGAAGGTAAACTAAACTGCTGAAGAAAAGAGAGGTGTATTCTCTCTCCGTCAAACCTTTGAATTAAGGTGTGTGTTTCGTAGGTGTGCATGTACAGTAAGGGTGAACATGTCTGTTTACATGCGTGGTTGTCTCTTCCTGTCTTTAAACCTGTGATGAGTACGAGCTGTGTGATGCTTTGCCGTCGGCTGACAAGCTTTCAGTGACTCCATTTGGTTACACATTTTGAACATTTCATTCTAGTCCCTCAACTTGACAACCGAGACTCTGTGGCATTTTGTGTTTGGAGAGGAAATGAGTTGAATTGAGGATTATAAATGACAGTTCATTTTATTTATTTTTCCAGCTTTAACACTGCAACATGAGGTTGTGCCCCAGCTAAGCTTTTCCTTTAAAGCCTCAGATGAAACAGGAAGGAAGTGTTTTCTCTTATTGAGAGCTTGTCTACAGTCAGTGGGACTTCAAAGTCTTTTGGCTGAATGCCTTTATTTGAAAGGGCTCCCCGAGGAAAGCAACCACCTGGCTTGGTGTAGCGATAGGCAGTCAAATCACAGCAGCAAGGGTGGGGGGGGTTTGAGTACTTTGCAGCATCAAAAAACAAGCTGCATGGATTGGATTGTCATGGCAACTGGGCTGGGTTAGCATTTGAAGTGGAAGGGAAGGGAACGGAAGAAGAAAGAAAAGAGAGAGAGTCAGCCTCTGTGTACCAGTTGACTCATAAAACAGTCCTCTCGAATTTTAAATGTCAGTTTACTCAAAGCATCAGTGTTTAAATGTCTAAGACATAAATTCAATCAATTTAGCATAATCAAAACTAATAGCGCAAATCAATGACTGAGAGATTTAAATGGTCCCTTCTGACCTGTGATGGTAGCCTTTTTACTTTTTACTTACTTTAACATTATTATAGATCTATAAACTACTGTGGCTGACTGTAACCTCTGATTTCTGACCCCAAAATCCAAATGTGAGGTCATCCCGGTGCAACATACAAACCGCGGCTCTGCACTGGTCTACACATTTTATTGAATGTGACCATAACAGTCACTGTCCAGCGAACATTTCATTAGGAAACACTCTAGTGAGTCTCGCAAAATCCCTCACAATGATGTTAATGAGGGACAGAAGAAAAGAAATTAAACAACAACAACAACAACGGTGTCATCATGGGGACAGAGGTGGAAAAAGTACTAAAATATTGTACTCAAGTTAAAGTACCAATACTTTGATGAAATATTACTCAAGTACAAGTGAAATTACCTATCTGAAAAATGACTCAAGTAAAAGTAATAAGTAGTTCATTTAAAATGTACTTTAAGTAAAAGTTACTTAGTTACATAAACATTTTTTTTAGCCAGTGTCCTACATAGGGCTGCACAATTAATCGCAATTTTATCGAAATCACAATATGGACTAGTGCAATATCCAAATCGCAGAGGGGCGCAATATTTCTTAAAGGCAAAATACTGTATGTGTCAAACCATTCTGAATGAAGTATTGTGGTGCTGCAGAGACGTCTCGGCCCAGGGACGGATTGGGGGTAAAAAACAGCCCTGGACTTTCTCCCAAATAGGCCCATCATCCGGCCATAGCTGTGCGCGACAGACACTAGCCAGGATGTCCTGATACTATGCCACAATACTGTAGCCTATCATACAAGGTATTCACAGCAAGTAACATCTCAAAACCAATGATGATAATTGGGGTATTAGCCATTTGCGGTTGGTACCATCTTTACAACTAAACACTCACTGTAGAGAGTGGTAAGCAAAAAATTGTTCCAGGCTGTGACTATCTGACTTGGGCCGTTTGAAACATTGTGATGTAGAGCATCCTGGGACATCCTTGCACTTCCCTGCACTCTCCCTGTCATCTTTTGTGCTGCAACTATCTTCAAACTGAATAAACAAATGATTTTAAAGATAGGTTATTAGCTATTATTGATAATATATGCTTTGTGTTAAAGAATTAGCATTGAATAACCTATTTAATATTTTGTCAATGTATATATTATTATTATATATATTATATGTATATAATCATATTACACTTTGATTCATATTAAGGCTGTGAAATGATGAAAATGACTAGGCCCTATCAATTTTGTCTGTGAAGCTTTCACAAACAATCACCAGGTCTTTGCCAGTTCCACAATAGTAAACGCAAATATGAAAGACAAGGAAAAACTGCACTCTGATGGAAGACAGACAGAAAGTGCAAGCTAGAATTTTTTGGTTAAACTTTTGGTTAAATTTGGTGACTTATGTAGCCCCCTTCCCTGTTTGTTAGCACGTTTAAAGTGGTACCAATGCATGCCTGATGTTTTACCGTTTAATTCAATACCATAGTCCTCACCCTAGCAGCAAAAGTGAGCTCACTACAACCATTCATATACAACGAAGTGACGTTAAGTTTGACAGCACTAAATGGCACTATAATTTTCATAATCATGAGGCATGTTGATAGCTGACTATGCAACCCGCTAAGATCCTATTATAATGTCTCCTGCCCCTGGCACTTACCAGTAGGCCTACCTCGTGCTGATGTGAAATTAACTGCTGTCTGTCCCTCATCATGACCAGGCTGTGGATTGGTGATAGCCAGACTAGTAGGCCGACTCTTCTTCCTCAGTTTTTTTTACAGGTAGCATATATAGTAAGTGATCGTATTAGCGCCCCTTGCTGTTGGCTGTTAATATTGCTTTATTAGACTTTTTTTGTGCCGACAGCCGTCGGTTGGACGGCCGTTCTGGACTTTTCCCGCACACACAGATTGTCAGTCCGTCCCTGTCCCGGCCTACAAATCCTATCCTACAGACTTCTTACAGACAATCTTTGTTTGGTACAGATCCTCGCAAAAATCACACTATAATCATTTACATTTTTTAATATTTAATATTCGTCAATGAAAATGAGAAAAAATGATACAAACATGATTATTCCGTTTAATATCGTGAATCATACTGCAATCGCAATATCAGTCAAAATAATCGCAATTAGGGTTAAAACGATTCTTCGAGTAACTCAAATAATTCGATTACTAAAAATCCTCTATGCAAAATTCTTTGCCTCGAAGCTTCGTTTAATTAATGTAACTAACGTATGGCTCACTGTGTTTCCGCACGGACGATTATTACTTGCGCACAACGGGCCGACGCTGGACACAAGACTGACAGCGCAGATTACAAAATGAAGGAAGACAGCGAAAATAGTGAGGAGTTAAGAGAAGAGACAGGCGAGAGAAAATGACAAAGTTTGGGATCATGTTAAGCTGCAAACATGCAAAACATCCAGTCTACTCATCCATTCCACGGAACGAACCCGACACAAGCTGTAAGCTTTGTACAGTCACATTTACCTGGGCTTAGTGAACAGCTCTTTTGCATATCCAGTGCAAAGAGCCAGAGGCAATAAAGGGGAAGGGGGTGAAAAAGATTTACATTTGGGCCACCAAAAATTTACTTTTGCCAACAGAGGGTGCTTGGTGGCCCATGTGGCCTGTGCTTAAAAATATGAACCTCTATCCCTGTTATTGTATGCAATTTAGGCAATAAAAATGTTGCTTTTTCGTAAAAAGGAAACCTCTTTTGTATATTTGCTATTGCTGTTTACTGTAAAGCAAAAGTATTTATTATCCGATTACTCGATTAATCAATGAAATAATCGGCAGAATACTTGATTACTAAAATAATCGATAGTTGCAGCCCTAATCGCAATTAGATATTTTCCTCATATCATGCAGCCCTCCTACATACGTTGTCCTACAGGTTGCTAGTGCGATACAAAAATTAGCAATGCCACGAAACATGTTGTTTTGCTAATTGTCATGAAAACTTTGTTTGAAGTACCAATGGACAAGGAAGAATTTAATGGTCATAGCGGTTAGTCTTCCTTTGACATTTCTTTCTGATTCTTGAGCACTACATGCAGCCTGACGGGTTCAGCTTGGTGACACTGATAGACCGGTGCATAGGAGAAAAAAAGCCAAGCATAAACAAGCTGACACTGACTGATTCAGCTGTGTTGTGATGCAGAACTCGACCAACAGCTCAGTTCTGTCGCAGCCATGCAAATATCTAACTGACAGCTACAACAGCAGCCCGACCTCCGCTGCACATTTAAATCTATTCAAATCATGGCTATGTCAGAATGACAAGTCCAAAGTCCAGCTAAAGCCGCTGCCTGTGGGGCTATAAGCTAGTACAGAGCCTTGCTTCTGACATTTCAGGGTAAAGCTTCACCTTAGGCTCAGCTTATTTACTGCCTGCAATGAAATTACTCCCAGTTGCCGGGGAGGATAATGTTACTATACTGGATGGAATATATGAATAATTGGAGTTGTATTCCTTGGTATCAGAAAAGGCTATCTGGTGGGCACTGGCAAAGATGAGCTATTAATCAGCTTGTTATTACTAATGCGCTACTACTGTCATTTCATAGAGAAAATGAAATTAATCGAGCATGGCATATTATTATTGCAGTAAAACCAATAAATGAACCGGGCAGGTAATAATGACGAGGTAATCAGTATGTCCACAGAGAGAGGTGTGCCTAGGGAGGGGAAGACAGACAGAATCACAGACGGCGACAGAGACAGAATTGAACAAAAACAAGGAGAGTGAATGTGAAGTAGACCTTTCAGCTGACTGCAGGCTATTGAGCAGGGATAAAGTCAATTTACCAGCAGCACTGATAACTGTACATCTCAGTGCGCCACATCAAAATTTCATTAAGCCCTTTCTTTGGCACCCTTACATTTTTTACGCTTGAAATAAGTTGTTTTGTTTTGACAATGTTCAAGTGAGTGTAACAAGACAGCTAGGGAAAGGGAAAGGCGGTGTAATTATTTGAGTCATCCTCATCAATGGTACGTCTCTCTTTCTTCATCCACTCTTCCTTTCCCGCTCTGCTTTCTCATTCCTGTGACCACGTGCAACACCTCCGTCATACAAATACTGAGCACTCAATGTCCAGCTATGTTCTGTGTGAACAACTGTGTCAGATGAAATTAATCAACATAATAGACATCACTTTTGAATAAGCGGCCCAGAAATAGGCCGGCATAAATGTTATAAATACATTGACCCATGAGACAATGAGAAGCTTAAATCATCCTCATCACTCTGCTGCCATAACTTAAACAGCCAGTCACACAGAGCACCCTTGATTGGGCCAACACAAGCTGTTGTTTGTTAGCAGTCCTACTGTACAAGAGCACTTAGTCTAACAATAAGTATCATATATATCATTATATCATCAATGACTAATATGAGCTTCATATATATATATATATATATATATATACATACACTACCGGTATATATATATATATATATATATATATATATATATATATATTAGAGTTGAGCCGGATACTCGGCTGAAACGAGTATCCGGTACGGATAAAGCACTTTTGCCGAGTACGAGTATTATACGAGTAATACGAGTCAATATCTGTGCTCGGATTGAATAAAAATCCTCATTGGATAGCTGACTGTGTCTGCGTTCTGTGATAGGCTAGTCGTCACAGCGCCCCTCCCCTACACACATACAGATTTATTGTGTTGCTGTGTCCCGCACTGCTCACTCACACAGAACAGCTCTCTCTCTCTCTCTCTCTGTCTCTCCCTCAGTCACTCAGGTTCGCGGGTCTTTTCCGTTAACGTTTAGGGTTTTTTCAGCTTCAGGTTTGTTTTTTACTTTTTACTTCGGTTTGTAGTACTTACTTATTAACCAGTAGAGTTCTGGTAAACGTGGGGTTTGTTCAGACGTGGTGCTTGGTAGAATGCGACTCGCGTTGCGTCTCTGCCTGTCGGAGATTTTTTTTCTTTTTTAAACCGTCAGCTGGCTCTAAACAGATCTGAAAAACAGCGTCGGACTATTTGATCCGTAGAACACAGTCCCCCCCGCCCCCCCCCCTCTCTCTTTCTCTCTCACACACACACACACACACACACACCTGGTGTGGAAATAAAAAAAATAAAAAAGAACCAAAAAAAAAAGAAGAAACTTATGTTGAGTATGAAAACTCTTGTTCATTACATTTTACTTCATAATTGCAACCACATGTGTTGTATTCATTGTTCTTGTTCTGTATATAGTTTGTTATCGTGATCAAAACCATTGATCTGAAGCTCAATGCTGATGCTGTCATGTAAATAGTTTTCTAATCAGCAATAAATATAACAATTTCTGATCAACCCATATCAATTGCATGCTTAAAATAACATGCCGGTTAAAGCCCCGCCCATTTAAAGACAAACCAACCCACTTCCGGGTTAGGCCCCGCCCAGCCCGAGTACAGATACAGATACAGATAATTCACATGGTTAACAGATACAGATACAGATAATGCTGTACTCGCTCATCCCTAATATATATATATATATATATATATATATATATATATACACACACACACATATACATACACACACACACACACATACATATATATATATATACATACCATATACACACACATATATATATATATATATATATATATATATATATATATATAGTATATTTTTTCATCCAGATGATTCCCTGCTTATTAACTTGAGTACTCTAATGAATTTCTCTAATAGCCTTCTTTTTCTTCAGTCACATTTACAACACAGGGCCATCAAAATGTACAATATAAATCCTGAATATTGAGCTGAACATACCTTTTGTGCAGGTTTACATTCTGTAATAGTGTAACTTATTAAATTATGTTAAAAGTATGCATGTGTCTTCCAATTAAAAACTCAAATAATTTTCTCTAACCCCACTTTTCAGCAGTGAAGTGCCTTACCAAGAGAAAAAAAAGAGAGGCATGCTGTTTAAATTGGATTTTTTTTTTTAAATACTACCATCTATGACTACTGGTACGGTAGGTAAGGCAAACAGACAAAAGAAGAGAAACATCTTACCATATAATGAACTCCCATGTAAAATGATGATGTTAAATCAACACTCTATTAACACAGTCTCACAAAGGAAGTATTTATTGCAGGGCTATTGATTGGATTGGATTGCATTATTGTATATTTTTAGGTCGTTGTTTTGTCCAACCACTGTACATCCCTACATATTATTACTGACTGTGGGCCATAACTGTTATCCTTCACTTGCTGCTACAACATTATTTATGTGATTGGTTAAGCTTATCACGTGAATCCAGGGTGTCTGAGCTGCCCAGTCAGAGCTGCTGCTATCGCTAAGTCATCTCCGGTCCCCGGGCAGACCCAGTGGAGGCGCAGAGACTTACACTGAACAGTGTTGGCACCAACGGAGCCTTTAATCACCAGGCTCTAACGGACAAAAAGCCCTGTTTCCGGATCTGTGGCTCCAAGTTTTGTGAACGGACTCCAGTTGTTCAGAAGAGGAAATGTCCCTGCTCCTTCTCTTCCTCAGTGTTACTTTGTGTGTATGCCTGCTTGAACATGTATTTGTCTAGCCGTAGACCAGCACAGTGCAGTGGAAAAGAAGTCCTGATCGGAATTCAAAGAGAAAAACAAGACTAACTCAAGCGCAAACAAAGCCTTCTGAAGTCACCCAGGAACTGCTAATCCAAAAGAGTTTGGCAACGTTTTTCTTTCTTTTAACACTTTTCTTTTTCTGCTTTTGACTCTCAGCTCTGATAAATACGGATTTACTCTACAACGCCAAGTCCACACATACCCAGGCCACTGTATTTCTACATTATAGTTCTGTCAGAGCAGATCAGCAGTATACATTCTCTTGTTTTAGGGTGGTCGCGCTGAGCCAAGATGTTGTTCATGCCACCTAATAAAAAATTGGAAGATGGAAAAAAGTTATCCTCGCTTTACATTGTGTTGTAGAAAACAAAATGACATGGAGCGGGTGGCTGTCAACTGTCATAATATTTAAGTGATGCAGTGACAACAGTGATAAAAACCAATGAAGAACCAATAAATAACACCTACAGCATAAAGACTCTGTACAGCGACATCTAAGGCTAACATCAATAACCCTGCCCTGACCTTTTGCTGTAAGCTTTAGTCAGTCAGGGTTGATTTCAAAGCCTTACCCTCTCTGGATTGCTGATATATACTGAAGGTAATGCTGCTGTCTGAACACTTTCAGCAATTTTACCCTGTGTGGAAAGAGTTTCCTCAGCTTTCATGAGGACAAACATTTGCAAAAAGATTGTTTTTTTTTAAGCATGACATTGACAGAGAACCTACATGTCAGTATTTTAGGGCGCAATATTGTGTGAGGGGGACTATCAGTATGATTTGGTACTGTAATTATCAGTTTTATTGAAAGCTGGTATGAAGACACACAATAGAAAATGTCATGTGGCATGACAAGTTGGTTTTAGTACTGATAATTAATCTATCAAAAGGACAGTCAGTAGTGCTGCGTGTGTGTCAGTAACTTATCTAGTCCAATATTTCAGCAAGTTTAGCAACGTCCTCTACTGTTCCCGATAGCACAAAGTCACTACGGTTTCCTTTTTGTATCACCTGTTTGTGACAGATGTAATAGACATTTGATCCAGAGCTCACTTTAGCCATTTTCACATATGAATTCCGAACTATGTCTGAGGAATTAGGTCCCAACATAGTCCGGAGTTTCCTTTTCACACATGTAACACACAACAGGAGATTTTCAGATGCGTTCTTACTTAGTGGAAATACTCTGTTGGATTTAGACGAGGGGTGGCGCTGGGTAGAGTGTGCAGCAGACAGGACATGACGCAGATCACACTGCGTCACAGAGCTGTTTATAATTTGGCCATAAACAAACAAGTCTCTTGCTGTTCCTTCAATTTGTCTGACAATTTCGGCTTCGGCCCTTCCCGACAGAAGTTCCCATCGTGTCTCCAGTTAGACATTTTTGTTGCCGTCTCCCTATAAATCACCCTCCTTCTTCACCCTGGTATATTGTTTTCTTCCTGTTTTGCATGAGCATAAAACATCATCAACACGCCCACTCACTTGCTGTAAATCTTCACACTGTCGGCTCAATCTGGGTTTACACAGATTTTTTACAAGGGAGCTGGCAGGGTAAAGAGGGGTTGAGGTCCGTTTCAACTGATTCGGACATTTGACTTTTGTGACCTGAATATTGTCCATCATTTGGATGCAAACAACAAGACTTTGCCAGTTTGTGTGACTACAGTGCAGCTCTTGCCTGAATCAGTTGTTTCTAAGAGAAAATACATCCAAAATGTAACGAAAATGACAGGTGTATCTGCAGACTGATCATTTTTCTGAAGACCACCCCGATTAAACTCATGCAATCTGATATAGAATATGATTTTCTGGATTCAATACTGTGATGGATCCCACTGGGCAGCAGCTAAATTGTGCCTTAATAGTCATGTCTAATTGATATTCAACAATGTAAAGGTATAATGATGAGAGTAGTTGATTGAAGGGCTGGGCCATATGGAAGAAAGATGAGCAACAGGAGATGAATGAACACAGAATGAAACAACTTCCACTGTAATAATGCCACTGTACTAAAATAAGAAGAAACCCGCAAATTCGGTAATTATGGATTATTAAAAGGAATTATTAAAATGTCTGCAAAGTTTCCAACCCAATCATTAATGCTAAGTCACACATGTTAGGTGGGTTGAGCTGGCTGCTTTTAAAAATGTTTTTTTACATCAGCACAGGTCCAATCTCCTAAAAGCCAGCCTAAATGATCTCACCAAAAGGCTAATGTGGCATGAAAGTGACTTGTTAAGTAACGGGGGCATGAGATAAGTCATTTTGTTCATCATGATCTTCCTTGTTCTTCTTTTCTCTCGGATTTTCTGTCTGTCTCTGTTTCTCACTATTGGTTCAGATAAAATAGTGTGCCTGTGTGCCAGGCTACAACTTGGCAGAGGTCACAATTCACTTTCAGGAGATTGGCTGCAGATTTATGCCTTGTCTTTCACAACTATATAGTGCTGACGGAGGTGGAGGAGCGGCAGCCTCGGTAATCACAGAAAATTGCTGCGTTGGTGGAAACAGATGTGTAAACTCCACTATGACGGAGTGTTTGCACATCGAGTGTGTGTTAATACAGTCTAAACCCAAAACAGCCTTACTCATGCTCGGGATTAGGTCAATTATGAGGCTCATTCAGAAATACCCCACACACACCGGCTGCCAAGTGGGGAGTCAGGTTTTGGCCCGGGGTTAACTGTCTTTCACCTCTGAACATCATTTAATGCCATATGCTGAGTGCTTGTCTAGTTAATGTCCCGAAATTGGCACACTGCTAAAACACATATCTCCCAGAAGAAAGCATTTAACCTTTTATTATAACTATAGCCTGCTCAGGAGAGCACACACACACACACACACACACACACACACACACACACACACACACACACACACACACACACACACACAAGAAAACAATGATATCTGTTTCAAAGCGGCAACATTCTCGAGAATATGAGCGGATACCGAAAGAGAATGTGACATTTACAAGGTGTGTGCTATTGCATGGCAACCATGGCAACTAAACCAAAAGACTGTTCATTTGACTGAGTCAGTCCACCTCTCGGTGTTGAATAGCTCCTCCCCTTGAAGTCAGGCTCAACCAACAGGAGCAGAAATTATTTTTAACCTACGAAAGAAGCACCTGTTCCTGGTTGGACATTACAGGAATGTTGGTGTGCGAGTGTAGGTGCCTACACGTGTGACTGCGTGTAGGCACAAACGGGTGCTGGTACGTGTGCATGTTTGTTCATGGCATTGTAACTGGTATATGTAAAGTACCATAATCAACCATAGTGGAGGGTGAAAATAGTAACTTAGTGACTTCTGTCATTAAAAAAATGGATTGTGTCAAGTGACTCAGAGGCACAAAGGTGACGATATGTCATATGTTATGTCCGCCTCACTTCTGAGCCAAGTATTTGTGAGTAGAAGCCAAACAATCATATTCTCAAAATAGCACCTGTACACATTTTCTAATCGGTCAACAACACAGTTTAACAAAAGCAATGTAATTGCTCATTTCAAAGTCACTGATACAAAACTCCAAATGGGAGTGTTATTGCAAAAGCTCTCTCTCAAGGAAGTATATTCAAGTTCCCCATTCTTAAGGGTCATGTACTCTTTCTCGAATAAGGGAAAGCACCTCACCTTATTCAATAACTATGGAAATTGTGTCAACTTTTGAATTCTAACTAACTTTTGATGATTCACAGTGATACTACATAAGTTGAAGTGACTTCCCTCCAACATTTATGACACCGTGGTTAATGTATATCTAACATACGATGGAAATATGTTGACAAAAGGTCAAAATGTGGTATTCATTGACTTTGAGTTTACACGTTTGTATTTTGCTACTCATGTTATTGTTACTGACATTATTATCACAAGCAACATCACTGTCAGCGACCGTCATCGTGATTGTTGTCAGATCTCTATCTGTGAAAGGGTTTTGTACATTGTGTGTGTGTGTGTGTGTGTGTGTGTGTGTGTGTGTATACAAAACAGCGGGTCTTTCAACGTGAAGGAGAGAGCAGGCAGAAACACAAAAAGCCAGCCAAATGGACTCTGAACCAAACACATACAAACATGAGAGAGTTATGACTGCAGGAGTTTACATAGCAGTGCCCTGTTTAAAAATACAGCAGTGTGCAGAAATGGAACTCACGTCACACTAGAATCCACACAGTTTGCACCTGTTTTATCCACAGAGGAAAGGAAGAGATTGTGCAGTACACTTCAACTATATCAGACTGTATTAACTATCTTCAACAAAAGTGGCATTTTTCAAGCTCCTGTTTTGGCAAACGCCCACAAGTGGAGGGAAGGAAGCAAAAAAAAAAAAAAAATCAAATTAAGCTTAACTCTGAATCCAGGGTGTCTTAGCCCGTCTCCTGGGCTGCTGCCATCGTTAAGTCCCCTCGATTACCCTGACAGACTCCATCAAGAATCAATAAAAGTATCTTATTGCATTTTCTGACAATTCTACCGTAGGATACTTTGTGTTTATAGTTGAGCCCATATTGTCAGCACGACTTACTCTGACTGCAACAAAGGCATCAAGATGAAACTGGAGGAGTCCTTGAGTCTTGAGTCATCAAGTGAAAGGCTAGCCAGGAGGAAAAGGCTAAGAACATCACGCCTTAAACAGATCTGACATTGAGTCTTCGCTGCCGCCAAAACTAAACTTTGCCGTTCTGACCTTAAAACATGGCTGAAATCCACTGCTGGATCAGACTCTGACAGACAAACTCATGACTAGAATGAAAAAGACAAACCTCTGTATTAGCAGAAATGTCCTTCTATCACCCGTCCCCTCTCTCTGTCTCAGTGTCTCAGTCACACACACGCCAACATACTGTGTACAAAGTCACTGATTTGCAAGTCACAAGTAAGGCTCAAGTCTCTATTATAAGTCCTAAAGTTTGTCGGAGTCCTTATGGAATTAGCAACGTTAAGCTAATTTGACTGTTGGCCAATCAACAATGATAGGCCACTTACGTTAGACATTGCCGATTGTTTATTAATACTAGTCTATATCCACGACGTTCCACTTCCAAGGATTGCTAGAGTGCTGTCAGAAATTCCGCTGTATCTCACTCTTTTCGGCCGGATGTCCGTCACCTTCAGCTTTCTTTGTGTTGTAATTTTAAACTCTGGTGGATTTTTGAGGACTATGGTTAACTACTCCTCAGATCTCTGCAGGGTAAATCCAGACAGCTAACTAGACTATCTGTCCAATCTGAGTTTTTGTGTTGCACGACTAAAACAACTTTGGAACATACATGTTCCACCAAAACAAGTTCCTTCCCGAGGCTATTTTGCAGAGGCACCATAGCGCTGTCCGGCGCTTAGCCCCGCCCATGATGATTGTGACTGGTTTAAAGAAATGGCAATAAACCATAGCATGTTTTTCTCCCATATCGGAATGCTGTGTGGACTAGCCAGACCTTCCTCCGCAGCGCTGTGGAGGAAGGTCTGACGAAGAGGGACTAATTAATACTAAAAGCGTAGCTCTTAGCTGATGTTAGCTAAAGACACAGCTGGCCATAGAACATTAATGTTAGCCTTAGCTTCCTGTGTGCAGCTTCAAATTTCAAACACAGTTGTTTTTAAAATTTATGTTTTGAACGTTGCCATTGGCTACAGCATGTTCCTTATGCTTGACTGTGATAATCTTTGTGTCCCACCTTTTGTCTGTCTGCACCTCTCCCTCCTGCTCGCACTAATGTGACTTTATTCAGAGAATATCCATTGTCAGAAAAATTAAGAGTTTATTAGCTGCCCTTTTTGATACCATCATTTTTCATCTTTGGGCTTAGGGAGGATATTAAGTCATACCAAGTTAAAAGCTCTGTGGCATTAAAGTCAAGGTCGAGCTGCAAGTCTTTTTCTCATTTTGTCAAGTAAAATCGAAAGTAATGAGATTCAGGACTTGAGTCTGACGAGAGTCCAAATCATAGGACTCGAGTCGACAAGGCTGACGCACACTAGTAATAGCTTTAAAATTGTCTTTTATACAGCATGAGTCAATACATAATTTGAACAAAAATACATTTATTAAATAAAAAGTATGATTTGAATCCTGTTTCGAGGCCTTCAGTAAATAGTAAAAACTGTATCCATCAAGGGTGTGTTGAAAGTGAGCGCAGTAGGCACACTGGGTACAGTTCTGCTGTGCTTCTGAAGAATCTGAGGAATGCTTATACTCTGCAGGCCATCAGGCTGGGTCTCTAACAAACACACACATAACAACTGGACGCAGCATCGCAGCTTGTTTAAATTGGTCTGCTGAACAGATGTGCAATACCATCATGAATACACGTGAGCCAAAAATACAAGACAAGACATCTTTTAAACACATACAACAAACACTTTTGTGTGTCGACTATAGCACTGAGGAATACAGCGGGTGCCTTTCTTTATGCCCTAATAGAGTTTTGTCTGTGCGGCGCTTGGTATCAATTTGAGTTATTACTGTACTGTATGTGTGCGACAGGACTGCTCTCACTGCTGAGAGACAGAACAGACACCCACACACGTAAACGCGCACACACACACAAAAGCCTCATCATTCAAAATCCTCGCCTTATGACAGAGGCACAGGAAATAATGACAAATTGATGCCAAGCAGCCTCTCTCAATTCTCTTATTGGAGAATCACGCTAGACCACAGACACACATTTTCCTCACAAACAAGCAAGCAAGACATTAAAAGTGCTCCTCTGTCTGTCTCTCTCTTTCCAGACAGGGAAGTCTTTCCTCATCGATTGTTGAGTAGAACTGTATACACCCTGAAGACATCCCCTCTTTTCCACATAAAGTCTATTCATTTAAAGGTTGCCAACATAATAGGATCCTTTCTCTGTTGATGTTTGTATGTGTATGGAGGTGTGTGTGTTCAGAGGTAAAGTCTCGGTCAGCACTCCTGTCTGTGCTCTGGTACGGCTGCAATGAAATGCCCTCATCTTGGCAAACATAAAATCAATGGTAGCTATTAATTAGTCTACCTCTAACTGTCTTTGCTGATACAGTTATACACACAAATAGAACAGGAACACATTACGCCTGTTGAGCTGCTTGGAGGCGGATTGAATTTTAAAGAATAGATAGGCTGACTTGTACAGAAGCTGTAAGTTAAAAAAAAAAAAAAAAAACATAACAAACAACAACGTGACCAAACTGGAATAGCCTCTGCAAATTATGTACACACTTTCAAGGTTAAATTGAGAGGAAGTGCTTTTTAAGGTTACTGAGTCAGATATGGTCTGGTATCTTACATTTCACAACCGTGTTCCTGGTTATTACGAAAGCCTTTGCCATAATTGAGGAGGAGAAAAAAACACAATGCACTATGGAATAATCTCACAGGTGTCAAGTTTAGCACTGCAGGTGCAGCAGTTCAGATTTCTGTGTTTTTTTCCTGCACTGCTCTTTAACTGGCTTAAGTCAAAATGGATCGTGAGAACCTCCCTACCTGGTGTGCTACTGTTCTATTATTATGAATAAAAGATGCGTCAGTGTCACCAAGCAAACATTCAAAAATGGCTACCAAGACAAGCTAGTTGAAAGCCACTCATACACTAAAACATGTCAAACTCAAACTTGTCTGCTTTCGATACTTCTCTAATAATCTTAAATGTACTATGATCATTTTTACAACAGGAGCGCCTAACATGGCCACCACAGAATTCTAATAGTGTTGCCATGGTAATGAGTACTGGATCGTGCAATGACAGTAGTACATGACAATGTTGGGATAGTTTCAACCAGTCGTCTGTGAACAAATGATGCCTTTGCTGTGGTAATATACCAGCTCCTCAAGCATGAAGCACTGTAACATTCCATCACAACACAATTCAAGTACTTACAGAAACCAATTCTCTGACAGCTGAGCCACATTGTGAGGCAGGATTATATTGTAAATAGTTAGTAAACACAATCCATTCCATTTTTTCCCCCAATTGTGCCTGCGGATGCACATTCAATTAACTCTCTATCTTCTGCTGAAACCTGTTCAGATTCATGCCAAACAAAACGAGAAGGGAAGGCTGTTTTCACTTTCACTGCAGACGACAAAAGAAAACAGAAAGTACTTTGGTGGACAGTGGACACCAAAGCTTCTTATACTTAAATTGAGTCTGGGCTTTGCTCACAAAAAGCATTCTGGCCGACAATGGCACTGCGGAAAACGCAGCTTCCTCATTCATTTCAATGAGATTACTGCGTTGGCACACCAGGGGCTCCAGGCACAGAGGGCTCCGGGGGAAATACGCAGGAAGAACAGCCAAAAAGTTATTATTTTGGCTTTACTTCTACCACCATGCAATGCAAACTATTAGGCAATGCACTGCATTGGCCAATCAGATATGCGTAAGCACACAGTCCAGGTGGAATACCTTGAATCGGGTAACTCTTAGCATTATGCTAATTTGATGTTTAACATTTCAAAACTGAGATGGAAAAAAAACAATTACTGTCTTGCTGCTGTGATAACTTTGAATAAATCTGGGCTTAAAGACGTATAAACTGTATCTTGCAGTTAAATATCTTCAAATTTGGTTTGACTTTCATCTTTGATGTTAATGCGTCCTAAGAATTAAAAAGTTGGGACTGCAAAAAGAGTTTCATGTGAGCGTTACAGGTGCAAGCTTGAAGGCTCTGCAGATCCAAAACAGTTGAGTTGGCGTGCAATGTCTCACCTTGTTCTGGTCGGTCCAATACAAGAAGTAACCTTTGGGGTCGACTGTTAGAGTCACCGGGGTCACAGTGGTAGAATCCTGGAAGGAAAACAAAGAAAAGGACATCTGGAGTCAATGTGTGTGTCTGCTTACGTCTGTGTATCCCTGTCTGAGTCTGTGTTTTTATAAGAGTGCATGCTTTTGTGAGCATGGCAGAATATTCTCTTGGCAAACCAATTAATTGAGTTCTCAGGATCAAAGCCTAGTTCTTGTAATACCACTGTAAACTAGAATCTGAAATGACATTAAAAGTGCAGTTTATGTTGTAAGAATGCACCCAATCATTTCTTTCTAGGGTACTTTTCCCACCATGAACTGGCATCACCACACATGACCAAGGAGCCTGGTATGTGTGTGTGTGTGTGTGTTCCTTTGAGACTTACAATCATGAACTGCAGGTTGTTTCACAGCTGATGTTTCCATTTTCCCCACAAATGCTTTCCCACAGTTCCCACACACGGATGGCTCCAAGCCTCACACACACACGCACAGTTTGACCCTGAGGCATACATGGCAACGCCATATTATTGGATGCTTCTATAAAAAGAAAGAGCCTTTGCTTCTTTTTTTTTTCTGTGTCCACAGCGGCCGTGGTTCAGCACAACAGTAGCGTATTGTCCTCCTCAATCAGCCAGGGCTGGCTGTGAGATCACAGAGATGGAAACCGCATTTGCTGCACAGAGCAAGATAATCTTCAAAGTGTCTTCAGGAGGCTTCTAATGATGTTCCTATCACAGCATTGGGAGACATAACTAATGGTCTGCACACGCTTGGCATATTTGGGTGCGACCCTATGTGACTTGCAGTGTCGGGTATCATGAAAAGGGTTGAGCTGGGGAGCTAGTAGACAGCAGTGTAGTCTGTGTTGATGTGTAGCTGAGTATTAGTACTCTGAAATCATTTCATACTGTCTAAATACGTCAATCCCAGTTTAGGGAACCTGGCACACGTGCTCCATGATAGACCAATACTGAAATCCACCCCTTTATGAACCCACTAAAAAAATTAAAAAGAGAAAGAAAGAAAAAAAGGGAATTGAGTGGAAAGTCAACAAGCGACCAGTTGGATGCTGGATTTGGTAAGCTGCCGCATCAAAGGCATTTGCTATAGCGACGTTTTCTATGGCAACCATCATTCCGGTAAAATTTAGAGACTTGAGAGGAAACGTTTTGGTTCTGTTCACATGATTGTACAATTTTTGTGGGCTTGGTTGTATGACAAAACATGCAGCTCATACCAGTACCACTGAACGCATGCAGCATACTCACATACAGTGTTTACAGAAAAAGGCCTCATGTTCGCAGTTCTTGGATACAGCATCTTAGAACCAACTGCAGACCCATATCTCTGATCGCCACTTGAGTTTTAATCCAATTTCTTCAATTTAGTTTTTACAGATAAAGATCTCTTTCCCATTCTCCATGAAGACATCACTTACTCCAAGAAAACTCTATAAAATAATAATGAGTTGAATCAGTAATTTTACAGTAGGCAATATAAACCAAGTCAAGAATTCACTCATGGGGCAAGCTGTGGCAATTGATGGATTGTCTTTGATGCCAGAGAGAAAAACAGAACATGGCTTGAGAGCATTGGGAATCTGCCTAATGATGTGAGAGAAGTCATTTTCACCGGCTTCTTTCTTAATGTCCTAACTCACCATGGCCACCATTACAAACACATTAAGCCATTATTGACTCTTAGCGACGATTTCCTCATGGGTCCGCACATTTACGAGAAAAAAAACCACACATTTATTTATAACATTCAGAATAATTTGCTGAGATAACTACCTCCGCAGTAGTGCTACTCATGCTTTCTTATTGTCATCTGAGTGACTTGCGAAAGTACAAACACACTTAGGGAACCGATCCCAGGCAGGAGACCTTGCCTGTTTTTGAAATGAAGAGTTAGTACCATTAGCTATCAACTGAGGATGTGTGTTCGAGAGGTGATTTGAGTGCAATGACATATGTATGCTATTGACATATTCTACTACTTTTAAGGGATTTTAGGCTCCCCCGTGGAGCTTGATAATATCTCATTTAATACACACCAGACCAAAATGGCCTGCTACAAACATTAACTTATAAAAATCTCTGTTTACATGGACCCAGCATCATCTTTCCAGTCAGTGTCAGTCATCTTAAAGATATATCTTTAAGGTCCTTTTCTGGATGTCCGCCTATCCTCCACTTAACAGACAGCAGCATTACGATACCCATTGGTGCTGAATGTACCATTTGAACTGACTGACAAATAATAATACAACCCAGGCAGTGTTTTAAACCACAACCAGACATGTTATGAGCCACAGCACCAGCAGCAGCAGTAGGCTGTCTGCAAGTGGCAGCAACAAAAATACAAGGTGCGTACGGGAGGGAGGTTGGGGAGATCTGGGACTATCTCACAAACATTTCGAGAGGTTTTCTGATTGCTCTTCTATTCTTTTTCAACAGTCCACGACCAGGCGGTGTGTGCTGAGGTCTGCAGTGCTTCAGACAGTCTCCTCTCGAAAACTCATGGCTGTTGTTCATACAGTACAGTGTGCCATCCTTACACAATAAACCAAACTTAACACATTTTCTGCCTCCACAGAACGTCAGCAGTGAGACAAAATCTGTCATTTTGTAATCCCTTTTGCTCATACACATTTAAATATTAGAATTGCTTGTACAATTTCCTATTGAAATAGGTTAGGGTGGAGCCCAACATCAAAAGCCGAGATAAAAAGAAAATTATTTAATTCAATCCTTTTTTTCCACTGACAATCTATTATAGCTTTATCTCTTTCGGTCTGTCTCGGTATTCCTCTGTGATTCTTTCCATGAAATAATACGGAGAGGAACGAGGAAGGAAGGAAGGAGTGTGTGGGAAATGAATCAGTATCTGTGCATACGTCTGTGTTTGAGGGTGTGTGTTTTCACAGGAAAAGGTCTGATGGGCATTTGGTTCTGGAGATAGGCCCACATGTACAAACTACAGTACACAAACACAGCTGTTACGGGAATCAGACTCACACCCCCTCTCACAACATACCAACCAGAGAGCTGAAGGGCTGAGCGCTCATCAGTAACTACTAAATAAGTTAAGGAAATACTCAAGCTCTCTGATCTGTGTGTAAGATTGATAATTGACAGAGTGGTAGGTTCGCAAGTGTGCATAATTTCCTCTCCGCCATCTGTACGGACCACATTCACACTCTTAAAACACTCATGCCATCTGTGCTGTGCCTGAATCACCTGAGCGGATTATTCCACTGTGTATTTGTGAGGACGATCTTAGCACAGTTTCTTACCAACACCTGAATGCCTATGCTAATCTAAATGTATGATTTATATTATTTATTGAGATTTGATTCTTCTTTAACAAATACTTTCACACAAGACTATAACAACAGTTCCAGGCAGACACATCACTCTGCATTTTCAGAGGGAAAAGAGCAATCAGTTTCACAGAATGAAAGTAATCATGACTGTGCTCATATTCAAATGCTCATAGAGTTAAGATATACATAGGTTTGGCGAAACCAGAGGAATGTTTGCAGCTATTCAAATGAAATGGGCTGCAAAAAAAATGTGAAACAGATATCACAGAAAGTCCCATTAAGAATATAGAGATATATTATTGTGACTGCACAGGAGGTGAAAACAACAAACAATAAGGTCACTCAGCTGAAATGAAATTTAAGAGCTACAGCTATAGGTTAATTCTCTACACGGGGTTATTAGAGGGATGTGTTGATTTGTGGTTTGGGGAAGGTGCAGTGCGTCATAGCGGTCTGTTAAGGCTACTACTGTTGTGTTATTGCCGGCTACTCAGCAGCAGCGTGCAATCAATTTTAATCAAGGTCATTTCACTACAGCTATATAGCCAGTACTACGGACGAATGAATGAAAACAAAGTCCGATCGTTATTTAACTCTTGCCTGTTGGTTCCGCTGCGCTCCGCGCATTGAGCCCCGATACACTTATTAATTGTTGTTAATTTATAAAAACGTGTTTTAGTGAACGGGGGAGGGGTTGGCTTAATTCACATATTTAATTACTTTAATAAGCAGAGCACATTCTCACGTACAAGCGCTGTCAAACGCGCGCGCGCAGACACACACACACACACACACACACACACACACACACACACACACACACACACACACACACACATCGTAAATTGGGAACTGTAAAGCACATGTCAGTAGACAGGCTAGAACTGCTGCATTTCTTTATACAAGTAACCAGCAAGCCAAATGCAGGCAGTGCGGTCTCCTCTGACAATTAAATCTGTTGGCTACTGTTGCATGAGTAGCCTATAGATTGTGTAATACATTCTATATGCATGCAAACAAAGCGTGCAGAAAACACCCGCCAGTGGAAATAAGAAAAGACTCACTGCCGGTCTCTCTCGCCATTACTTACATCATCCCATTTCATAAATTTGGTGCCCCTTCTTAGGCTCTCGGGCACGGACACTGGCTTGAGCTGCAGCGCATGAACTCCAGGCTGTGCCCCTGCCATTGCCTCATCTACTCTTCTCGACGCACGGCAGGGGTAGAAATCAGTCACTTCACTCTCTTCTACTCTTATGTCTCTTCCTCTTCTTTTGTAATCTGCTTAAAAGCCGGCTGACTTCTCTACTGCTGCCAGCAGTATGTCATGCCCGCATTGACGGCGGCGTTAGCGCGTCTCGGCTTTGGAGAGCTGTATGGAGGCGGACGCAGGCGCAGCGGACCGGGGCCACTAACTGACTGAATGACTGACTGAGTCTGACTGAGCGACATGCAGCTAAAGCATACACGAGGAGAGAAAGGGAGAGAAAGAGGGAGGGAGAGAGAGAGAGAAGGAGGGGAGATCTGAATAAGTTACACGTCTGGTTTCAAATTGTACAAGTCAATGCAGGATCGATGCTTGAAGTGATCTAGCGCCTCCGTGCGACCGAGGCAAGATGATGGTAAGAAGTGGCCCAAAGCTCAATTTTACAGTCTATGATGAGAAGCCAAGGGTATGAAAAACTCACAAAAGCAAGTGCATGCAACACTGATGTTTGGTTATTGCTGGTTTGGGAAATCATTATTCATGCATTCTGTAATATTGCAAGGTATTATTTTTTCCTTGGGAGATGAACAATAGAATTGTGTTCGGGTGCTGTTACCATGCTACCCCCACATGTAAATTGTGATACACACTGTAGAATGGAATTAGAAATATCTCATCATGATTTATCCTTCGGGTACAGAAGTCCATTAGCCATTTGTTCCTTGAGTTGGGACAGTTTTTAGGCAAAAACAAGTGGTTAAAACAATATATTCAGTCAGCTGACTCACATGGAATGGATGTTTATGTGGATATGGCGTTTATATTTGGCACCTATAGACTCTGACCTTGTCACTCCCCAAAAGGAAGCATCTATAGTTTAGCACAGCAGGGTGTGATGATAACGTCCCCTCTATAGGTAGGCTACATAGATTCAGAGCCCACAGGTGGATCCAGGGTGGATTGGTGGGGCTTTTGAAATGCTATTTATAACAGCGGCAGTGGCAGGTGACAGCATAGTTTTCAGGTAAGCAGTGTGGCAGCAGGCATGCTGCAAAGAATGAGCATACTGCTTAAATACACCGCCATAATCAAAAGGGTGCGTTGGATGTTGTAGTGAAAGGAATAGCCTGTGAGTGTAGCAGCAGACTCAAAAATAATGGGATTAATGTTTTTCGTTGGAATTCTAAAAAAGGCTTTGAAATATTCAGGCTGTCATGTAGAGAGTTGAAATCTATTCAACAAATCGGGAAGCCTCTGTGTGTGTGTGTGTGTGTGTGTGTGTGTGTGTGTGTGTGTATATGTGTGTGTGTGTGTGTGTGTGTGTGTGTGTGTGGTCTGTCTTTGAAATATCTCATGAACCGTTCATCCAATTTACTTCACACTTGGTTTCCTGGGTTCCCAATGAATGTGGGGTTTGGATTTTGGAACATTTGGAGCAGTGAACTGTGAATAAAACTAAACTGCCAACAATCAAATCAAACAAGGTTAAGGAAAAGAATTGACATCAAAAAGCAACACGCAGCAGGCTGTTGATATGCTCTGTACAGCAAGTCAACAACGTTACATGATCACCAAGCAAACTTTTCTTCACTTTTCTGGAGCACGAGCAAATAGCTGACAGGAAAAACTGTTGTGTTGAAAAAGGTTGAGGAAAAAAAGGCGTTACCATAACGCTGGCTCTTAAGTAATTGGGGTACAATCAGATTCAGATCAGCCCGTTCCAAACAGGTACATTTTGAACGGGCACTGTACTAGTTTATATAAATGGAATAATTGCATGATGAAAACATACATGCAGGCAAGTCAATTTGCAAGCACCACCTTATTATTTCTAAAATCCTGGAAATAATCTAAAAAAAAGATTATTCATAGCTGCATATGGAGGGTAACAGGTGCAACTTTAATTTAAGAAATCCGTCCACACCCATCAGCTAGAATGGAGAGTGATTTCTGTTTCAGTGCCCAAATATGGCTGTGGGCCTTCTTTCTTCTTCATGACGAAACGTCTTCAAAGTTCTGAGTCAAGAGTGCGTCACCGTCTGTTTTTAGCTGAAAATTCTTATTAAATAAAACATAGAGCCCTTCTGGGCTTTGTACCACCCACACTCTTTGTTTTCTGCCATTTCCAAAAAGGGACTGCCATTTCAGACTATTTGAGTCCTCAAAGCAGCCTCTGTGTCTCCCTGTGGTCAGTCACTGGCCGGCCCTGACCGTCAGACATGTCAAACTAGTCAGACCTGTCAAAGTCTGACTGGCATTTTTCATGTCAGTCTTAACAGTAGTTTGTTTGAGTTTGCCTCCTGTCATTAATGATTGATTAACAGTGACAGTTTGGGGACCAGGCCCTGAATAGAGTTATAGTTGTGTGACAGCACAGGAAAGTGAGAGAGGGATGTGTGTGTGTGTGTGTGTGTGTGTGTGTGTGTGTGTGTGTGTGTGTGTGTGTGTGTGTGTGTGTGTGTGTGTGTGTGTGTGTGTGTGTGTGTGTGTGCGTGCGCGTGTGTGTGTGTGTGTAAAGATACAGAGGCATTAACCTTCATATTTAAAGACAATATTTTCTGATGACAGAATTCCAAAGTAGAAGCACTTACTTCAGTAAGAACAACAAGTGCACCAAATACTGTCATTGTAATACGGAGACACAAATGTTTTTATACCACAAATGAGTCATTGATATCCTGGCATGCCCCTGACTTTGGTTTTCGTCGTCTGTCTTCCTATCAGCTCTAACTCTAAAATCAGCCACAGCACTCTCGCACTAGAGACAAAGGCCTACAGTAGGGAGAAATAATTGGATTGTCTGTATATAAAAGTACTTCGACCACAAATTTCCTTTTGCCTTCTTTTAGAGAAACACTGAGCTTTTAAAATGATGTTATCCAAGTTATTTCTTCCTTTCCTTTATGTTGACACAAATAAAATGTGGATGTTTATATAGAAAACGCAATCAGTGATGTGTCAAGAAGATTTGAGGCAGAGATTAGAATTAAGAAGGCATTAATAAGTAATTCAGTGGGCCTCTATCAGGAGACCACACACATCCTAATTTGTGTTTTACAATGTTCTTGGACAAATGACAGCAGAAGTCTCGTTGGTGGAGAAGATCAATCTCATCTTTTGGAACCACTAATTGTCCTCTGGAAGCCATGGTAGAGATTCATTTCCTAAATATCAGCTCCTTCTTAAACTGACTTCCTCCAGTGCAGGGCCGGAGTAGCCTGTTAGGGGGCAAAGGGGCTGCCACAATAAGCTGTGGGCTCTTATTTCGCCTCCCCAGATACATGTTCCTCCAACGTATGGTCCCACAAACCAAGCAGTTATCCTACGCTGGAATAGTACCCTATACCAATTGCAATGTTGAAGGTATTAAAACTAAAACAAATTAAACAGGGTCCCTCTTCAAGACAGGACCTTGAAATCTGTGTTTAAGGGCAACATATAAAATGAATCTACATAGAAGGGACTCTCTAACCTTCATTTATCTGAGGGTAGAGGTTTTCCTTATGGTATATAACAGACAGATCTGTGGTGGCCTGTCCAGTGGGTGCGGCATTGTCGTAGCTGAGATGGCTTTCATGGTTCCAGTATGCTGGTACTAAACCTGTCCATCCAGGCGATCATGTAACGATTAACTGTCTTCTACTGGAAGAAAAGCCCTAAAAACAGCCAATTAGTATATGGACCAGTAGTTTGTGCTCCTAAAATACATTCTCACAGAATTTTTTTGCATGTATCAACTGCACAGCTCGGGCAGAGGTAGATCGCCGAGTTGATTTCTACATGTGAGGAGAGAATAATAAAAGGGTTTTCATGTTTAAGGTTGATAACGTCCACTTCTATGGAAGGCGGGATCACTGGTTGGCTGGCTACTTGCTGATGAAGGACCTGCAACTTTTTTGTATTCAACACATGACCCGGGGCTCAGAAGCATTCATGATCCGTTTGAGGTCAATGGCACACACTGAATATCGAACTAGCTACACTGACCTTGCAACAAAGGTTGCAGAACCTGCCATTTATACAGTATATACTTCACAACATACCACGGCCTGAAGTGAGCTATTGCTTTTTTAAAACGGTCATCAAGTATGGCAGTATGAAAGTTATAGACACATTCAAATTTTTAGAATTTTAGATTTTTTTAAATCAATATATAATAATGTTCACAAAAAAATAGGCCCTCCTGGGCTGGCTGCCTGGACATACAGAGGCACTACTTATTCCATCCATCCATCCATCCATCTTCGTCTGCTTATCCGGGGTCGGGTCGCGGGTGCAGCAGCTCAAGCAGGGGACCGCAAACTTCCCTTTCCCGAGCCACATTAACCAGCTCCGACTGGGGGATCCCGAGGCGTTCCCAGGCCAGGTTAGAAATATAATCCCTCCACCTAGTCCTGGGTCTTTCCCGAGGCCTCCTCCCAGCTGGACGTGCCTGGAACACCTCCCTAGGGAGGCGCCCAGGGGGCATTCTTACATGATGCCCGAACAACCACAACTGGCTCCTTTCGACGCAAAGGAGCAGCGGCTCTACTCCGAGCTCCTCACGGATGACTGAGCTTCTCACCCTATCTCTAAGGGAGACGCCAGCCACCCTCCTGAGGAAACCCATTTCGGCTGTTTGTACCCTGGATCTCGTTCTTTCGGTCATGACCCAGCCTTCATGACCATAGGTGAGGGTAGGAATGAAAACGAGAGTTTTGCCTTCTGACTCAGCTCTCTTTTCGTCACAACGGTGCGATAAATTGAATGTAATACCGCCCCAGCTGCGCCGATTCTCCAACCTATCTCCCGCTCCTCACTCGCGAACAAGACCCCAAGGTATTTGAACTCCTTCACTTGGGGTAAGGACTCATTACCTACCCGGAGTAGGCACTCCATCGGTTTCCTGCTGAGAACCATGGCTTCAGATTTAGAGGTGCTGATCCTCATCCCAGCCTACTACTTATTGTATATAATGAAGTTCCATATTAAACTGGGCCTACAATAACATGTAGGGCGGCCTAAAGCCTTTATACCTACCTTTTTAGTGCACAGAATGCTAAGCTATTAAAATAATAATTGTTGGCATGATTTCATAAATAATGTTTTAATATTAAACATACATGTGGCACAGTGAATCCTTTGGGAATAACTGTATCTGTGGCTGGCTACCTTAGTGACTACCTTACCTCATCAATCACAAAAGGGCTTATTTATATTTGCTAATAATATGTTGGATTCATGTTAAGACATTGTAACTTTAGAAAAAAACTTTCAAAAAATAAATAATTTGGTGCCACCCTGCAGTAACTCGGAGGACACCCTAGGGGTCCCGGACTCCCTGTTGAATATCTCTGCGCTCAAGGGTTAGTTCAGATTCACCAAAGCCAATAACACAAACAAACGAGGCAGCGGCAGACCAGCAACTCCCGTGTTATGCGAGGTAAAGTTTTAGTAATGGAGTCTGATGGCTTGGAAGAAAGCATTTATAACGGCTTCAGTTCCCTGTCGGAAAGGGCTGTCTGATAGCAAGGTAAAGTGGTGAAAATATTCTGAATATAGCATACACTTAAAGGGATACTTTGCCAATTCTAAACCAGCTGTTTGTCATGGCAATGTGTGCAGATGAACGGCTTCCCTCCGTGGCACCAGCTATCAGTTCGTTAGTCTAACGTTTTTTTCTCCGATGCAGAGTGATACTTATATTGTACAAAGGAATTATACGTCATAGATGTGGTATGTGGTTAGTATATCACGGCTATAAACCAATCAGATTGCTTGATTTAAGCTACCCGTTTTATAAACTTACACATTCCCCTTCAACAGGCCCTTACACTGGTATTGGTGAGGAGGTGAGATGGGCGATCTGCTTCATATCCAGAGAGAGAATGAACAGCAGTGCGTGTCACTATTCCTACATTCACATGATGAGGTGTTCTCAAATGACTGCCTGCTGGAGCTTTCATTGTCAATATTAACGCAAGATCTCTCCTAAGCTGCACATTCAGCATACCATTAACTGTGCTGAATTACGGGCCAAAGTCCAATACGTCTATAGGAGAACAATGCAGTTTTGTTGCAGTGAGCCAGTTTGAGATGATTTAAAAATTTGAATCACTGATTTGGCATCGGTTATCTGGCCCTTCAGATGTAACAGGGCAAGAGCATTGCGGACTACACTTTATGCATGTAAAAACAAAGCCTCTGGGAATGGCAAAGGGTCTGTTTAAGTTGATGCCTGTATTGTCCTCTCTATGAACCCAAACAAAATCACGCAGTAAAAAGGCATTACAGTACATTAGCAGCATCTTCTGGACCTTTCTTGCCAGTGCACTTTGTGGTCTATATATGACAGGTCATACCACTGAATTTGGCAGAACTCAGGAAAAATATTTAGGATTTTTTTTACCCTGGCAATGGCAAATGTCTTAAAAGCATGGCATATGAGCAGGCTTTGTTTGAAACAAATGCGCAAAGTTTTAAGATTTAAAACTACATCATTAAACTGAATAATTAAAATCCAATTTTGTGATTTATTTTCATGATGTGTATTCGAAATGTGTAGCAGGAAAAACTTCCATCACAGACAAAACGTTGACACTAAGGCAGTAGGAGATAATTATATGGTTACAATCCTCTGTTATATTCCAGAATTATTATATTTTGTGAAATACAAAGTTTTATGGAAACTCAATTAGATTTTTTTAAGGGAATATCCCATCGAATTAAATAAGACACAAATGAGGTTGCTTTCTCAACTTGGTGGAAAAATAAAATGCAATTTTGCTATAAAGTTCTGCTCATTGTTATGCCAACTTGCCCATAATGGCCTAATACACCCACAGATATTACTGTAAAGGAGTAGCTACTACGGTATAAATGGTATGGCCAGACACTCAGACAGCCCTTTCCTCTGACAGTTGACACATTTATATCAACATATGATGAAAATGTTGCCTAACCCTATTGCAGTCCCCTGAAATAAATAAATGTGGACTTATGACATAGAAGTCCCCTGAAATAAGTAAAAGTAAAACCTATTTACTTATTTATTAAACTATTTTGACTCATTTATATATCTACATTTATTTATATATGCATATGTTTAGTGCCTCATTTATTTATTTCAGGATGTATTTTATAGGCATATTTACTTATGTGTATATTTATTTATTTATGTTACATATTGGGGAATAATATTGACTAAAATGGCATTCCATAAATAAAAATCATTCCTTATTTATAATTGTCACTAAAGACAAAGCACTGAAATGCAATCAAAAGACAGTTATTCCACCGTATAGCTATAAAAAATACCTTTCCAATTCTCAAATGAATTTATCAATTTCATTTAGCTATATGTTTTACTGTAATGGTCAGAATGCTGTATATGATTTCTACGATAACAAACATTGAAGTAAGCTTGTAAAATGTCTTACGTGTCAGCCATAGATTCTTTAATTCAGGGTACTGCTAAATTTACACCTAAGTAAGGTTATAATTTGACTATAATTAAAAGGTTTTATTGGTCAAAATGTAAATGTCTCCCGTGTGCTTTCTGGTGTGGTTTGAAAGCCCCGACACTAGCATGGCCCACTGCAAATTCGAACAATTACTTGGACAGGATGTGGCTACAGCCTCTGGTGCACACTAACATCCTGAGCTGGGAGTGTGTGTCACGATAAAAATTCTGCTATGTGTTAATAGCTGTGTGTGTGACTGTGTGTGTATGTGCATGTGAAAAATCAACATAGGGACAAGGATTAAATTATATGAAGCTAAGTGGTTTCAACCATTTCTCTTATCCACCTGTGCAAAAGGGAAACACTCAGTAATTCATGGGCTTCCATGCTAATTATGTGACTATAGTCTATTTACTTCTGTATTATGAAACCATCAGCCTTGGGATTCTAAATGGGTTCAGTTCAAAGAGTTCTTCTACCACTCATACTTATAAAATAGTGAGTAAGTACTGGCAAGCCTAACTACTACTTAGTGAATACGAGCTCTTCAAAGACACCAGGGATGTGGTTTCTTGCCCATAAAAAGACCAAAGCCATACCGGGACTTTCAAGGCTTCTAATGGGACAATGCATCAAGTTCACCAACAGAGAGTGCTGTGGCATAACGTTACGTTTCCCCGGTGGCTCTCCTCTGCTTATGATTAAGAATAATCCTTCTCTCAAGGTTCAGGAACTTCATTGTCCATTCAATCCAAATTCCTGGTAACTAACATAACACGGAACATGTGCAGTGAAAAACGATATGTTAAAAACTTAACAGCTTGCAGAGGGGGCCCAGGGCCTGTGGTTCAGGTCAAATTATGAGTTTAAAGCAAAAGGCTGGAGCTCTTTTGCTCCCCAGTCCGACTCGACTGACACAAAAATGTGTTTTTTTGACATTATTCACACCTGGAGAGTTGCAGCGACCTTGTGGGCGAGACGGAGGAGGCTTTAATATGTCTCATTCCTTGCTCTGTTTCTGTGTGTGTAACCAAACACTTCTACTACTTCTATTGTCTTATATGAGATTGAGGAGGGAGGAAAAAAAAACGGCAGGTGTTCTTCCCCTCAGGCTACAGACTTCAGAAATGAGGAAAATAGAGGGTGGGAGTTGGAATGAAAGGGAACACGCATGCATGCATGTACGGTATATAAACACACACACACACACACACACACAAGCATATACTTTGACACACATGTCTGAGTGTGTCGCAAGATCACACGGCCAGTGCTGTTACATGCAGTGTAAACATGTCTGAGGGTGTGTATTAAATACTCATTACAGAGGACTGGGTAAGCTCTAGGAGAGACTGGGAGAGAAAACAAACAAACCCCACAGGGTGGCTGGGAGGGGTGGTGAGGGGCCGAGGGAGGCCTCTCCCAGTGTAATTCAAGTTCAATAACTGACCCTTAACCTCACTCTAACTCAGGTTGCACAGTTCTGGTGAGACAGATTATAGGCGCAGTTACCTCACAGCTGTGGATACTACAGAAGCTTTACACACACACACACACACACACACACTGTTACACAATGTACACACACACACACACACACACACACACACACACACACACACACACACACGGTACCAAAAGCAAAAAAGGTCAGTTGGTAATGTCAACAATCAACTAAGTATTCTTGAATATCAAATGGCAACATGGATGACAGGTTACCGATAGCGTGCATAGTATGATGTAAAGAAACTAGGACCACACAGAGCCCTTTCACAGCCAGGAAGTAAAAGACATCATTCACCTGCAGGGCTGCAGCTGGACCAGTTTCACTCTGTCAGAAAGAACTCATTACCTGCATGTCAAAATGATCAGAGAAGGAAAACACAGCCACTTCAAACCACTGACAAATACTAGTAATTGTTCAGTTTACACCTTTGCAGATATGAAGTAGACGCATCAGCGTTTCACTGGAGCCCTTTGTCTGCAAAGATCCCCGCAGTAAATGATCCCTCCGTGACCAAACTACAGAGCTTGGCTCTAAACATTAAAGCAATGGAGACGATGAAGAATTAATATTTTGTGTTGTTTGTGATGTGTTTGTGTCTTACACTGTTTATGTTTTGGTGGTAGGGTAGCCACACTGTTAGGCATGAGAGTGCCTGCATAGTAGCAGTTGTTGTATTTACTTAATTGTGTTTGCAAGAGAAAAAAACTAAATACACAATCTCTAAAGTTGTCATGAAATATACAACGTTATTAATTTCTAGGTTTCTCCAAACAAGACAGCTTTTTCCGTGTTTGAATGAATATTTACTTAAATATATCCATCCGCCACATGAATCCAGATTTTGCAACTTCCAGATGAGGCCAGTGGAAGGGTTGCAGATGTCACGGTTGTGGCCGCAACCTAAAAATGGTTCACATCCCATGCTGTGTTAGCATAACCACGGTCACATGTCTGAGGGAAAGACTAGGAAAGTGAGGGAGAAAGAGAGATGTATCTACTGAAATCTACTTTTTGCATTACAGTTCTGAACAATAATAACACATGACAAACAAGACAGAAACGTCTGGACAAAATTGATTGCCGTTCCCTTTGACCACTTCCCCTCCCAGTTGGGTATTGCTTTGGGTAAGAGACAGGCTCACCCCAGACATCTGTGCCTCTGGGCATCTTTTGCTCCTATTGTGTGGCACAACAGTAGATGGGGCTGCAGGTCTGTAACACTACAACAGAATAGAGTCTGGCTATTTAACCCAATCTTTCTTTCTTTTCTTTCCACCAGTCCCCGTGGACTCAATATTTATGGATCGGTAAAAGCCAACATGGAACGGGGAGTTGACCAACATATCAAGTGTCAAGGTCTTGTCAGAAAGGTAATAAATTTACATCATTACAGCTCATCCTCTGGGGAGATGGCGGGGTTAATTCAAACCATCCACCACAGCTGGGAGAGAGAAGTGGGCTCTCTTCTCGAGAGAAATAAAATGGAGCGAAACATGTTTTATGTCTCTTCGGCCATTTCTTTGTCATAGTCATAGAGTCATAGCTTGTCTATATGGTATTCCCCCTAATCATCTTCAAGTTACACATGTCCAATTGTCATTTCAAAACTGACATCTTGAGACAAAGCAAAAGGCATCATTGTGTCTAAATGAAAACCAGGATTTATCAGACCACTGCACCTCCCACTGTGACTTTACCATTAAGTGTATTTGTTATGAGTAGATCTGCCAATCAGCAATGCACAAAGGGTCTTTTGTCCCTGGCCCACTATGGCACAGTTCCAGAGAAGGCGTAAAACTCCTGTCTGCTCTGATAGCGATCTGGAGCTAAAGCCCTTCTCCCAATCCCGACACGCAGCAACTACCCAGTGCTGACTAAGCCCAGGCCGCACTAAGATGCTGATCTAAGGTCAGTTTTGTGCCCCACAAATGGTTTTAAATGGAGGATTAGGTGGAGGTAAGCTTGTCATAGGTCTGTGCCTAAGGCCAGGTGTGGAGTTGGGGATCAGGCTTTGTGCTGTGGTAGAGCTTTTTCCCTTCAAGTGGGCCTAAGTCCTTTCAAGAAAGAAAATGTTGATGTTTACATCCTAGCTGTGACCCCTTCTTGGCCTCTCTGCTCGAGCATTCCTGCCATAGCTGTGACATCTAGCTAAGCTTTAGGACACCAGGGGGATAGTGAAAACAACGCTTAATCACAGCCACAGGGCACCTCCATGATAACAAAGCAACCCCTTAACCCCTCTGTGTTTGTGTGTGTTCCTTAATATGTGTGTGTGTGTGTGTGTGTGTGTGTGTGTGTGTGTGTGTGTGTGTGTGTGTATGTGTTTGGTTGGTTGTCGCTGTGCTCGGATTTCTTGGTCCAAAGGTGCCCTTGTTCTGAACACAGGGATTCAGGGGCCACAGCACATTAATTTGAAATGAGTCACCTACTTTATTTTCTCAGAATCAGCGTTGGGTCTGGGCAGGAATCCCGTTCAGATAATCACGCGTAATTCCACACAGATCAGGCATATTTACTGTACACCTGGAGGGGGATTCCCAACACATGTTTATCCAATATGCACTGAATGGAGATGTCAAAAAAACATAGCCATACCAACCAAGCCCCAAAGGTCATGCAATGGCCAGGATCATTAACACCAACAAGGCATGCAGCTCTGACCGTTTTAACACAGAATACAATGTTAATCTGATGTATTGCTTCAATGTTATGCTCTTCTTTTGACATAAAATAGTCATACTACACTGGAAGTAGGTAAAATACAAGACAAACATCAAGCAACAACATTAGGAAAAACAACGATATATAATCAATTTAAATGAATTTCCTAGGATCAGAGTATGCATTCAACAGATTTTACCATCAATAACACAAGTTCCGCTCTGGTTTTTCTGAATATCAACGTAGTTGACGTACACACATTCCCTGTCAGCGCCATAGAGAAGGAAGCGTTTGGACAATGCTTTCATTTGTGTTTTAAAGCAGTGTAGTAAATTTTGTTTGGCTGTGGGTGCAAGGCAGGGCTCTAGCTGCAGACTGCTGAGCTTGAGGAGATAGGCCAACACAGGTCAACCAAGTCCAGCTAAACAAACATGTGCTATCAAAGAGGAAATTTCCTGTCCAATCTGCAAGTTTTCTCTTCACAGTTAGTGTACATTCACTAGATGATCCCAAGGGATGAGACAACGGGTGTGTGCAAGTGACTGTCAGTAGAAAGGAACTCTGTTGATTGGTCACCTTAATGCATAACGCCATGGTTAGCTCGAGATCATATATGACAGTAAAGAGCAGAGAGAGTCAAAAAATGTAACTCAAACCTTTCAATCCGAGTTTGGTCATTTTATGTGAGAATACTCTCACTTATAAACTATTCTTGTCCTTGACAATTTCTTGTATTGTGAAAAGATTTGGGATTTGCTATGTCATATATAAAACTGTACTCATATATACAATTGTTACATTTTCATTTCACGCTAACTGAGACCCAGCAAAAAGACTGCATGCAGGATGTGTCACACAGCAATTAACCACCAGTGAGGGTTTGGCTTGAAAGCCTTGCAACGTTTCAAATTGCTTCCCAGCCATAATTCCTCCATCCTCTTTGACTCAATTACCTGTCACCTCACCAGACAAAGGACACACTATGGAAGGCTATTTCTTATGCAGACATACTCGACGTATACGCGTGCACTCACACCACATGCGCACTTGCACACACACAAACGCAGACGCACACCGAAGAACGATACAATAGTGCTTATGGTTGCTAGGCACTGTTGTTATTTATGGCGGGATAGGGTTGCAGGCTTAGTGCCGCATCAGTGTCTTCCAACCAGGTGATGAGCGTTTGCTGACGTTAGCCCTTCTCTTCTAACTAGTGGGGATATTCAGCATAATACATGGCTGAGAGAAGAGACTTCAGCACTGCTCAATGTTTGGAATACAAACAAGAAAGAGAAAATGTATAAGTAACTTAGTAGGTGTTGTTCTTCTACTGAGGCTAGCACAAATTTTTCTGGACCTGTTGAGATTTTGAATGGAATTTAATATAAATTTTAAGGAGAAAGCTGCCAAACAATCAGTATCATGCTTGCCAACAATATCACATCTTTTTGAGAATGTCAAAAAAAATTTTTTTACATTAGCATAACAAGTCTAGAAAACTGATTTTATATTAAAATGTATTTCAAAAGTATTTTCGGGATTGCACCGCTATTTCATGGTGTAAAATCCCTTTTTCTTGAACTGAAAAACTCCAACATATCTTCCAGAGCGCATGTGTGTGTTTGTGTTTTATGTTGCTATGCCTCTGTGTCTCTGCGGTTGTGTACAACAGTTACCTAAAGTACAAGAGCATGTGTGTATGTCAGTGTGTGTTCATGCTGTATTAATGCGTGCGTGTAATGGTGCATGTGTGTATCACTGGGTGGACCTCCCCCCGCCATACTGCAGAGATTTTTCATCACATGAAAGCCAACAGGGGGTGGTATGCATGCAGGGCGAGTCGCTTCCATCTGCCCTGTCCACTTAAATTAGTGGGGCCTCGCATCCAGCAGCATCTGGTTCCAATATGGAGCCAGGCGGAAGGGTGGGTGCCTCACTGTGCGGCGGAAAATACAGCCTACTGTACCTTTAAATAGCCCTCAGGAGGCTAGGGACGGATGCTGGCCCTATCGCCCTATCCCAAGATTCTTTGTATCTGGCCTAACACTTCTTCCCTTTGAAAGAGGACAAATGTACAATTAGGCAGGAATGCCTGCAATGTTTTCCAAGTGTGTGTTCGCAGAGCTGGCTTGAGTAAATGGCGGATCAACTGGTGAGAGGTTACGCGCCGTCAACCTTCCTCACTGTTCCGCGGTGAGATGCACCGTCTGACCTTAGCCAGGCTGGGTTTCTCCGGTTCTACTGGTCCGTGTTTGGGTTAGCCTCTTGTTGTTCTGGTTCTGCTGCAGTTCGCCGAGCCAGGTCTCTGTCAGCACTCCTCTGTGGCACAAGTCTGTAAAGATCCCTCCTCCTCCTCCTCCTCCTCTTCTTCTTTCCCTGGACGAGAGGCACTTCAGAGCTTACCCATAATTCAAAGGTTTCCATCTCAACCATAATTCACACTGTGCTCTACCCTAACTAAAGGGGCTGTCTGTAACTACGGTGATTGCATGTTTGTCAAACGAATTGTCAGTGCAGCAGACTCAGGAGTAGGAAGACAGAAGAGCCAGAAACATGATGATGACACGCTTACACACAAGACTGTGCACAATAGTATCATCCTATAGTCATATATGATCTGCACAATTAACTTAAAAGACCTGTCCTAATAAATAAATGCACATACTACAAAGTGTTACTGTAGTAACAGAGTTTACAGGATGCTGTAACCAATAGGTTGAGACTTTCTATGACGCCCATGTCTGTAACGCATTGTTAACATTGTTATAATGCTTTATAATGTGCTTAAAGCACTGTATAATTATAGTTATTAGCACTAATAAATGTTCATAATGTTTTATAACAATAAGCATGACACATTATAAAGCATTTTATAATTACTTATAAGGTAAAGTATCATAATACTTCATAATTGCTGGACACTCACTGACATTATTTTTGCAAAGATCATAGTGTATTAGGATTTTCATAGTTGTAATACATTGTAATGCATTATAATCAGTGTTATAATGCATCAAAGTGATCAAAAGTGCTCAATGGGTGCTTTAAGTAAAGTAATACAAATACAAATTGGTTATAAGTCACTATAAGTGGTCATTGTTTGCTTTAAGTAAAGTGAAAAACCTATGATTAAATCTATACAAGTGCAACACAGAAAATGTTGTGAAATGTATTTATTTGTTTAACGGGTCATAACAAAAATTGAATACTCAAATTTGACACAAATTTTTTATGATTTTCACTAATGTAATGTTTCCCCAAAAAACTCACTCTAAAGACTCAATTGGCTCCAATTATAGATAATACCTGAAACAATTTCTACTTGTAGCTGTTTATATCAGATCATAACAGACATAAGTACTGTACTGGTAGTACTGGTAAGGTACTCCAATTGGACACAACTGAATGATGGACATTTACTAATTTACTAATTTACTAATGTGATGTTTCCCCCAAACGTTCCTCACTCTAAACACTAAATAGATTTTAGATCATAGGATACAATGTATTACAACTATGAGAATTGTAATACACTATAATACTTGCAAAAAATAATGTCAGTGAGTGACCAGTATTAATGTATTAATTATTTTTTAAGTCATTATAAAATGCTTTTAAATGTGTTATGATTATTGTTATAAAAACGTTATGGATATTTATGAGTTAATATAACTATAATTATGGAGTGCTATTAGCAGATCATAAAGCATTATAAGTATGTTTATAATGCAATACAGACATGGGGGTCAAAGTGTTACCAAAAAGGGGTTATATCCCACTTCCAATCACAGTGTTGGGAGGGTAATGCTACTGAATGCCATTGCCAAACACCATAGTAGAGGAGTGTAAAGCCACTATATAGCTGGGGTACATGTAACGTTAACAGTGACAACAACATTTTTCTAGTAAGTTAGAAAGTAGTTTCCTCTAACTGTGTCAATCAACAGAAGGATGATTGTCTATGTATATATCCTACAATGTACTTTGACTGAAAATATATTGACAGCACAAATCTCTTTTTCTGTTCAAAGTACATTTTAAAATGACAAAGACACATCTAACGTGACAAATGACAAACAGCCTTATCTTAGTGAAATAACTACAAGAGCACGGCGGCGGGTTATATATATATATATATATATATATATATATATATATATATATATATATATATACTATACAGAAAGTCACACATGGCTTAAGAAGCCCTCTGGAGACCCTCCATTGCCAAGCACTGGGACTGTGTGTTTGCATTAGCCATTAGGGAGGAGAGCATGGAGTGAAAAACACAGTGCGATCAGATAAGACTGATGACAAGGCAGAGAGAATCGATGACAAACTTTTGACAGCTTTGGCTCACGTCTTCAGACCTAGCCGACCTACTAAAATATAGATCGCAGTGTGCCTCCGAAACACACACACACATACACACGCACAAGCACACGCGCACACACACACGTGCACACACACGTGCACACACGCGCGCGCGCACACACACACACACACACACACACACACACACACACACACACACACACACAGTCAGGTATTTGTGTAATGTGTGAGTGATTAGCTAGGTGAACCACAGGAAAGCACTATGGTGCCTTAGTCAGAGAAATCTGAAATATCTGGATTTTTGTTTTTCAAAATGTTAGAAGATGTGAAATAGCACTTCCATTTATCTCAGTCTTCACACTCACTGCTATTGTTACAAAATCCTTGCCCTTTGACCTCATGTGTTGGAGTGCACACATGCAAAGGGCATATCCAAAACAGCAGGAGGTTAAACTCTATCTTGTAGCTTCTCAAATTCAATATTGAGAGATTGTCACTAACGTGTTTTACCTATGTAAACAGTCCACCAGCCAAAGACAACTGCCACAAGTGCTAACCACCAGGTCATTTTATTAAGTTGTGACTTCCTTTTTTTCCTCTTCCTTACATCAGGAGTTCAGAGGTCAAGAGGATCTGTCAGCGGTGACAGAGAGGATTATGGGTGTAGGCATTCCATTGGCAGTCATTACTGCCCTCAGTCAGCACCCGGTACTCTCTCTCCCCCTTTTTTCTCATCCTCTGTCTTTCTGTCTCTTCTCTCTCTTGTCCTCTGACAGACTAAGAGGCAATTAGTGTCACATTAGCGATATCCAAGGTATAATTCATTTTCTTGCCAAAGCTGCTGCTGTTTGATTATTTTTCCTTTTTTTTTTAAATAAACAAATGCTTTGTTTGATTGTTTTTGTATATAATCTCCAACTCTTGTTTTGAAATCTTAAACATCCATATCTTTTCAATATGCATGATGTATCAGTGCAATTATCTTGTACACTTCATGACTAAAGGCTCAACTTTGTCCGCAGCTATCTCCAGAACTATTCCTCTACAGTAACAGTCGCTGCTGCATTACAATCACCTACCCAAATACAATACTATAAGTGAAGGGAAAATGAGTGTGAGCAGCGCTGTGAGGTTTGGACCCCTGCACCAGAACCCCAGCCCAGTAGGATTCCTCACATTCCAGTCCGTGCTGGAGCTGGAGCTGGTAATAGATCTGAGCAGGCCTGCTGGGCTCAGCGCATTGTGGCCTGTCCTCCCCTGCCTTAGTTTTCTGCTTTGGAACAAGACAGCACTTTTCCTTGTAGGACATCTTCCTGAGAACAGCCTCAGGTACTGAGTTTCCCTCCCTCTGTCATCCAAAAAAAAAAAAGCACACATGAATATGTTTCTTTCCTTTCCTTTCTGCCATCCCTCAAGTTTCTCCTCATGCAGCTGTAACAGGATAGTGGGAGTTTACATCACGGCAGAGCGAGGGTCTGGGTCCTTTTTGACAGTAATGCAAGGGACACTTGTTTACCTAACCTTATGGGTCACAGTGCAGTTAAGCAGGGAATGAATGAGTTCATTTTTAGGGTTTAAATTAAAGGGTTCCTCCTCTCTTGAACTTTAAACAGATTTGTGCATACTTTGGAATGAACAAAGCACTCACTCAGGCACACAGACCTTTCTACTCTGGCTGTGGCTATAAAACAAAAAGAGAGTAAAGAATAACAGTGATGGCATGAATCTAGTACAGTACAACTCCTGACGTAACCATTTGCATACTATTATAGTATTCCTTACTATCTTAAATCTACTTAATGCTTCATACAAATAAAAAAAATAAATAAAAATCTTTCATTCACCCTGACGTGGTGTCAGTTACTTGAACAGTTACTGGGCTACGCCATATTTAAGGGAAATTGCTACCTTATGCGCCTTCTTCTTTTTTTTTTTTTTTTAAACACTGGGGTTTGAATGGGACCTTTTAAAAAAAAAGGGGGTAGTGTTTCATTTCGAGTTGGTGGTCATTTTGGCTATGTGATTTTACCACCAGGGAGCCTTGGAACCATTTACACTCACACATGGCACCAAGGCCTGCTGTGGTGGTGATCAAGTGCTTTGGAGATGCCTGGACACCATGAGAACACAAATTAGAGCCCGTCTTTCGCGTACTCCCCCCACACCAAAATGTGCAGGCTATAGGAGCACGCTCTCCCTCTCCCTCTCGCTCTTACTCCAGCCTTTCATGCTGCTTGCACGTCAAAGGAGAATTGATTAAAGGCCCTTTTTTAAATTACTTCCTTTTCAGAGCTATTATTTCCCAATAACCAAAGGAGAGCAGATTGAGATCGGTAGTCTAATCTGTTGTTTCCCTCTCCTTCTTATTGGTGTTTTTGTTCGAGCCCCGTAAAGGAGCTCACCCCATTTTTCCTGTCAGTCATCGGCTTGTAATACTGGGGCTCATGGCTGTAACTTTAGACTGCTCAAGCACTCACGCACAGGCCTTTTTGAGAGAACAGAGTGAAACAAGTCACTCTCCAAACCCTCTGACAAATAACCCATGCCACAAAGAACCTGTAACTCTGCCGCCCAGGGAAAAATGCTTTGATGCTGCAATAGAAAGGAGGGCTTCTTCACTGCGGCCAGTGCAGCGTTGGGTGCAGCGGCTAAAAAGAGGAGGTAATAGCGATCTTCGGAAGCAATAGAAATCCTTGAACTCTTTATCCTATAAACAGAAACACAGCTACAAACCTGAAGTTAGTGTGATGGAGTTTTTCCCCAGGAGGCAAACTATTTTGTTGTCACCGGTAGTATAAAAAAGGCAAAGCACGAATATGTTTGGAATGGCAATATGTCATGCTCCTCTGGTGCCAAATTGAGTTGAAAGTCAAGCTTAGCCATCAAAACACATAGCAGATGGGAAGAAGAAATGAAAAGATAAGGAGGGATGAGGAGTCTTCATTCTGTGTGAGCAGAAACATCTACAGTGTCCGTCTTACTCAGGGCTCTAATCGGAACACACCATCTCCCTTCAACTTCAAACATTTCTGTAAACACCTGCTTGTATCTCACTTCTGCATCTGTGTGGGTAAAATGCCGCCCGTTCTTGTTCGCCTATGTACAGACAAGACCTCTGCTAGCTACCTCTGGACAGTTATTTTCCTCTGTAGCCATGCATCACATCTCCTCTCAAGATGAAGAGCTCGGGGAGATGAAAAGCAGACTATCTGGGGGGAAACCCGTTGTAAAGAAGAAACCTTCAGGTGAGAAATGTGCGGTTTTGGCAAACAAAAGTTAGATTCATCCAGGTGGTCCCAGACGCCCTATCCAAACAGAGGTCTCAGATTGAGCGGCATCAAGATTGTGTTAAAAACAGCGGTATGTTCGTATCTCTCACTTTAATGATTAATCTGATCAAGGCAACTTTTCATCTGTGGACACCAATGTTCTTGAAGCTCTTTTAACTTGTCATTTGGACATGTAATAACAAGACGTGTTGTGTCTTAGCAGACAAAATCAGCAGTTTCAAAATCACCTTCACAAGCTGAGACGCCTGTCTCTCAGACAGTTGTGATATACAGGGCGACATTACATTATAATGCTTAATCTACTACAAGATCATCAGCAAGAAATGCTGTTCTATTTGGCAATGCTGCATGTAAATCTAAAGTATATCAAGGGGATCAATTGAAAAGTAAGGTTTACATTTTAACGGGGATTCCTCTGTCCACTGCTTTGACATAATTGTTGCTTTAAGGTGCTGTAAGTCAAGACAGACTGCAGAACTGCCTCTAATACTCAGCATTTTTAACGCACACTCCTTCATTATGGCTTGGATTGGTGGCTTAGCACTCACTTTTTGCTCATTCCTGTGCAGGCTCTGTGCATGCTCTCTCTCTCTCACCTTGCATGACTGTTCAATGCAACTCTGCCTGACATGCTCCGCTTGCTCCACGAGTCACCAATTGACCAAAGGTAAACGTAAACCCTAACACACCCCCCGCCACCCCCAAGAGTAAATTTCTCGCCAAAATATTGAGTTCAGCATTGATTTCAAGTGCCAAAAACGCCAGTGATTTTTTAAACCAGGAACCACAGATGACTTTTTCTAATGGTGAAACAAAGCTGGCTTTTGTGCCTTGGTTCTGGGAGGCCGCTCACTCTTGTCATGTACATGTGAAATTAATTAGGAGGAAATACTAAAACACTTGGGTGGAAATTGCTTTTCACCAGATGTTCTACATATGAGGATCAATTTAGTATTCTTAGCATCGCAAAATGACTATATAACTTCTTTGCTTTCCTCTTTGATGAAAGCCAATCTGTCACTCAAGGCACATAAAAAGAAGTTGGGGTTATATGCTACTGTTTGTTCCACTTTATGGAGTCTTAGGTAATGTGATTACTTAACCAGGTTAGGAAAATAGAATGTTTCATTCTGGGGTAAATTTTGACACACTGACAAGAGGCCCAGTGTTCCTCAATGATCCATGCATAAACCGAACGAGTGGTCTTTTCCTTGTCCCCTGCCCCCAAACGCAGAGAGGCCAAATAATCACAGATAAATCACTGTCGGATGTGAGATAGCCATCATAACAGAGGTGTTTAGGTATAAGTCTGCAGCTGACATCTCATATGTCATTCATATGTTTTTAGTGTGTTTTGGAAAAGAACCAGCCTTCACACACGTCTGTTTGTGGCACTGACTGTGGCAAAACTCCACGATATGGATATAAAAAGCACAGCGTGCAATGACAAAGCAGGAGCCAAGATGAATCGGGAGATCAGAAACACTCATTTCTTGCCTTCTGTTTACATTGCCTGCTCTGCTGCCCAATGTCAAAGATGTGTGAGGAGGAAAAAGCAAAAAAAAAAAAAACTACTTTGATATAGCTCACTACACTGCCAGCTGGACAAATTTAAACATCAAGAATAAACAACTTCTCAATATGGTTTGTTTAAGCTTGGTCATCTGCTCTTATTATAACTGACAAAACACACACTAAGCCTCGATCCATGAACCTTTTTTAATAGTTGTCCTCATTTCCTTGTCTCACATTATTAGTTTTCAAGATATATGCCACTGAGAGAGAGCTGGACCTGGCTGTCTAAGGCAAAGTGACTACACAGTAAAATACAGCAGCTCTTCCCATAGCTTCTGTTGCTCTGTGTATATTCAAGAGAATCCAAGCCATCTGGAGTCTGTTTATTGTATTACAAATGACACATAATGGTAATCTGGCATGTGATGAGAGAATGTGAATTACAGACAGGGGGCATGAAGCGGGTATTAACCGTCATCTGATTTCCTTTAAGGAGGACATTTAATTTAAGGCCACATTTTATCTACCTGATTATTCATTACAGTAAGCTCGCCCATAACCGTATGAAACAGGATAAACAGAGGAAACCGCCAATTAAATCACATTCCAGGGAAGATTGGGGGGCTTACTGTATACAGAACAGTTGGTTTAGTGACATAAATATTTACACAAACTGCCACGAATTAAGACAAATGTTACCAGGAAATAGGCTACATTATGAGGGGCCAGTGCTAGGGTTTGTCTAAATTTATTGGCCTCTGTCGAGTCCCAAATTTCTGAAAACTGTTTCCCAGTTTTTCAAAGTGAATGAAACAAGACAACTGTCGCAGCTCTGAGCGAGTCCAAGCAGTAAATCATCCCGCTAAGCTCATTCTCTTAAAATGATGTGCTTTTCCTTCAAATGTTGAAAGCTTAATGTGATGTGAACATTCATTTTCCATTGACATTTACAGCAAATACTAACATGGATCATGTATCTCAAGCAGACAGAGAGAGAGAGAGAGAGAGAGAGAGAGAGAGAGTGAGAGCGAGAGAGAGAGAGAGAGAGATGGGCGGAGATATGAATAGTTGCATCAGACTGGCCCTAGTAGAAGTTAAAGATACATACTGCATGCCCAGGGAGTGGATGTCAGTTAAATGTTTATACAGCTGCTCTGAAGATTATTATTATCATGAAACCACACAGCTATAATGTCATTCTGTGGATGCCAGAGTACAATCAGGTCCTCCCTATAGCTTACTAGCCTCTTCTCTCCCCCTGTCAGACAGCCCTGCTGTTCTGCTCCCTCCAGGCTGTACGGCTGGGATCAGACTCAGCACGACACCATCATAATGAAATGTGACAATAAAATGGGTTTGTTCCGGACTAACTTCGACCATGTGAGAGCCAGTGTTTGCATTTTGTTCCAGCTGTATATATTTGTATAAAGATGTTGCAGATTTTCAACATAGCTGCAGAGCTAGTAATAACTGTGTTAGAGAATACAATTACTCTGCTTTCTATCTCAGAGGTGACCCATTTAGCTTTAAAAGGAAACACACTATTGAAGACTATAAAAAAGTTTGGGCAACATTAGCAGCAGAACCAAAAGCATTTTCTGCTCTTAACACCACTAGTGTAGCTTAGCTGTGAACAGCCTGCATTAACTGATTTTGTTGGCCACTAGGGGGAAGTAGACACAAGCTACAAACACAAATCTGACATATTATCACTTTGTAACTAGACATGGCAATCCTCTTAACTTGGGGTGGGCGATATGGCCTAAAAAAAATCCCTGATTAGTTCACAAAAAATCTGATTTACGATTTAAATTGATTTTTTTCCAGATTTTTTACAGATGACAAAGAAATTGTTCAAAACAAGTTTTAACTTTATTTTGTTTTGAATCATATAGACACACACACGCACGCATACACATGGGGCATGTATACCTTTATGATTATTCATGCCAATTTTGTGGAAATATATATTGGTTTGAGTGTTTCCCCTACCATTGTTTTGGGGGAGGGGCAGGTAATTCACTTTTCGTTCTTCGCCTAAAAGTTCAATTAATTTTAACTTAAAAAAGTCACACAACCTTGCCCCTATTTTCACCTGTTGCTGAGTGACGTACGTTAACATCCCATGGTCTCGTGAATGTAACATACCTGTAGCAAGCTCCTTTGTAGTAACTAGCGGTAAAAAAACGTCGAAGAGGAGCTCCGTGCTACAGAGCAGCTGTTGCTAGTTGTTTAAGCTGCTACAGACCTCGGTCGGCGGATGTTAAGGAGAAAAACGATTTTCATTTAAACAAGTCAGCGTTAACTACACATTCGAGTTAATCTATAAAATCGATTTATCGCCCAGCCCTACTCTTAACCAACAGTTGCTTATTTACACATCCAGCAGTTTTGGAACAACATCAGCATTCATTTGGAGTCCTGTTTCTGCCAACCTAGCAAATGTTAGTTCAAAATTCACTCCCTTTTACCTCTGTTTTGGTCTCCGCCAGCTCCTTAGAGAAATATCCTGCTATTTAGCCACAAAATGCTTGAATGTGTTTACTAGCTAGTCGCTAACTTTGTCTGTTTGCTGGATAGTGCTGGGCAGGCAGGGTACACTGGGTTTATCAGAGTTTTTTCGCTGACAACAGCTGCCTGCTAATGAGAGCCGTGAAAGTGAATCAAAACAGTGACATATATTGTTGACGAGAGCAGCTTTAACAATCGCACAAAATGTTGTCATTGTTTATCCGCGATGTATTTTAACCATAAGTGTAATTATACTTGTATTTGGTTGGTACAAGTGGTGCCTGTGAAAGACATGTTATGATGCTCTTAGTGGTTGACTGTAGCTGGGTGGTGAATTGGGAACACAACATTTATATTTCTTATTTGGTAAGAAACAACAACAACAACAACGCGAGTACAGTATTTTTTCCTCAGGCAGAATGACAAAAAGGAACGAAAGCCTCGACGGCTGTGTTCCCATGGAAACCGCTACAGCTACAGTAGCTTTGATGAATTTATGGTTTATCAGACCACAAATGAGACAGAAATTAGCTGCTGCACCCCGGGGTCACCCGCCTCAGTCCCTGCTGCTAGGAGACTACTTCACTGGGAGGACAGCTCCAGAAACTGACCTTCAGTTAGAGGCTGTAGCAACTCAATTCAGCCAACGTAAACTCCAGTACCGGGGGTCACAACGGGCTGGTGGCCAGCGGCAGCGCTGGGTCTAATCTGTATAACAGCAGAAACAGAAAGTTTGCTGATCAGGCTGGGCGGTCCAGGATCAGCAAACTTTCTGTTAACCCTAACCCTTTTCCCCCGCTGCTGAAAAAATCCTAGAGAAAACACTGTATTGGCCTTGCCCTTATTGATATGAGATGCTCAGTTTTGTCTAACCTTCTCAGTATCTCACATATGATAAAACCCCCACAGTCAAGCAATGTCCTACGTCATCCAATAGTCTAATCACATTGTGTGTAGTTGAAATGTTTTTTGTGAAAGTGAAGACAATTTGAAGCTACAGTGTGTGTTGTTGCGTACGGCTTGATACTGCAGATGAAATATTTGTTGGTATCCAGTGAGTGATTGAAAACGCTGTCAGTTTGTGTTTGCCTGTGAAGGTCACAACACTTCTATCAGGATGTTTCTATTTGTCTTTTTGGTTTCCTGGACCTTTAAAAGGAGCTGAAATTGCACGGAAACAAGCTTCATTTCACACTGCAGTTTAACTCAGCTGCATACACACATTAACATGTTTAAAACCCAGAAGCATTAAGAATACAAAAAGCAACCCACTCTTCCAGCAACTATTGAATTAGATCTATATAAACAACTATTAATTGAAACCGTCTTTGCTGGAGATGTATCAGCTCCCGATCCCCTCTCATGTATAGATACTTGCTAAGTGTTTTCCTTCCTTGGCCCATAAACAGCTGCTTGTGCTTAAGCGGTAAAATGTAAATCTTGACGCTGGCTGTTTATGTAGCCCAAGCTTCTAATCATGCAGACGTATAATTGAGTGACGCATGGTGTCTTTATGAGTGGAGCTGCATTCAAA